>NC_056725.1:1560054838-1560194838 GCF_019279795.1 Protopterus annectens
CCCCCTTTTATCTGGCATTGGTGGTTTGTATTTACTTTTAACATGATGCCTAATGCTAACAAGACATAGAAATTATCAACTGCCTTTCGTTACAGCTCCAACTTTGTTTACTTGAACATTAATCTGAGCAGTGAATAAAATGATAAACATCTAGCTACTAGATGTAAAGTGAACTATGCTAATTAATATTTTGTGCCAAATCTTTCCCATTGTCTGACAGGTTAGTACCAAGGACTAAGGTCAGTAATGGTTAATAATGACAAGTTAGTACTGAGGACTAAGGTCAATGATGGTCAATAATGACAAGTTAGTAATGAGGATTAAGATCAATCATGGTTAATAATGACACGTTAGTACTGAGGACTAAGGTCAGTAATGGTTAATAATGACAAATTAGACCTGAGGAATAAGGTCAATGATGGTTAATAATGACAAGTTAGGACTATGGTCAGTAATGGTTAATAATGACAAGTTAGTACTGAGGACTAAGGTCAATGATGATTAATAATGACAAGTTAGTGCTGAGGACTAAGATCAATGATGGTTAATAATGACAAGTTAGTACTCGGGACTAAGGTCAGTAATGGTTAATAATGACAAGTTAGTACTGAGGTCTAAGGTCAATGATGGTCAATAATGACAAGTTAGTAATGAGGATTAAGATCAATCATGGTTAATAATGACACGTTAGTACTGAGGACTAAGGTCAGTAATGGTTAATAATGATAACAAATCATAAAGAAGATATTACTTCCAGCGCTGCCATAACTTTGAAAGAATATTCATATCTTTAAGTTGCACTTCATTAATATTAAATGCAGACCTACTAGCAGCTGAAAATGAACAAAGAATACAATAAAAAAAGTAGGTTGTAGTTAAAACAGCAAGATCTCAAGGCAGCAGGCAGGAAGCGCAATGAAGTTATCTTTTATCTATTCCTTGATGCACAGGGAAGAACTTACCACATTGCCGTTCACTTCCCACTGTAGAAGTGTGTTACCAAAAAGAAAAAGAACCTGTATTACAAATGTTACCATTACTTCATAATCAACTTAAAAAAATAAATAAAATTTCATACATGTTACATGAGGCTTGTTGATCAACAAAAATGACTACTTGGATCAGTGTTTCTTGCTGTCAACCATTTTAATCATGCTCATGTTGAACAAAAGTCACTTTTTTGTAGGCATGCAACAACTCAGGCAGTATCTTATTCTACCAAGCAGCTGTTACAGACACTGTAATGATGCATACAGCTGATTTTGTTGCAGTCTTCAAAATAACATATTTGGGCAGACAAGCTAAACTACTTTTTTCCCGAACGGAAGCACAAATTCATATAGATGAGCTTTATAACAATATACAAATACATCTACATAACAGTGTGTGTCATTAGTCACTTTAGATGTGTAGCATTATGTTAAGAGTTTGGAGGATGAATCCCACTGCTGTCTCCTGTACTTGTTTTAATAAGTCATCAAGATTAATGAATTATAATAATGAGGTCATGCATAATGAAAAGCAAAACCGCTGTCTAGTAAAATCATGTCTTTTCATGTGAAAACAAATAAAATTCTCTTTCACAAAGAAAATATATTCCCAGGCAATTAAAACAAAAACCAATTTCAAGCAGAAGCAGCGAAGCAGGACAAAATGCATACAATAAGTATTGAATATGGGTCTCAGGAAACAAAAGTCCATTATTCCAGTGCTATAGCTTCTTATATGTAAGTTAACAACTTTGCAGTAAAATGTAGCAGCATCTACCCAGTCAGTGTATACAGGCTTTGCAAACAACTTAACTTTGGCTACACTCATTAGAGAGCTAGCCATTCTGGTTTAGTCAACACCTTAGTTCAAATACCCCTGCTTACACATCAGAATGGCACACCATTCTTGTTCACTCCTCTGAACAGGTAAAAAGCTTGGGGATCTGCCATGTACAAGTCAAAATATGTTTTCACTTTTAACCTTCAACCTTTATAATTACAACATCGTTATCCAAGTTCAGGGATCCCACGCACTTTCCTGAGTTATCTATGTTTTGGCAGAACAACATGCAAGAAAGAAACCTAGGGTCAGCTTAAAAAAGTGCTGTAGTTTATGTTGATAACAATATAGTAGTGCTAAACTGCAATGCTGAATAAGCCTCAAGTTGCCATTCACAAAACAGCAGTTTGTAAGGAACCTTCACGAATAATGAATCACAGGCTGTGACATGCTACATTAAACCTCAAGGTTGTTTAGGGCAGCGACTTCATACCTAGTGAGCGACTGTCAAAAAACCTGATGCTGTAGTGACATAAAGTATGGTGTGTATGTCTAGACAGAGCTCAGTATACAGGCGTCTAATTAAAAACTACAGGGAATGCATTTATAACATCTGTAGATATTTATGGCAATATCATATGTTCACCCAGTGTGGATTTTGTGCACAGAAATATAGAAATGAGCAAAATCTTGTTTTGTCTGTCTGCATCACAGTGCTGCCAACATGGGCGCCCGCAGGCAGGTGCAAGGGGGTGCACTTGCACCCCCCCCCCCCTGGAATCGGCTGTCTGTCTGGTAGATTAATCTTCTTTTAATTAAAAAAAGAACTTTTTTTTTTCTTTAGGGCATTCTTCTTTAAGAATGCCGTTCAAGTCCAGTCACAAAGACGCTTTTGCATCTGTGCGACTGATGTTTTACGTTTTCATCTTCCGCACCTGTGTGAAATTTGAATTACAGAAGACATTTGGACTGGAGTTCACGGACAAATGTACAAATGACAGGTAGGTGTAAGAAGTAGAATTTTTTCTATAATACCCAGTAAAAACTTGTTAAAGCATACAGCAGGACTATATGCAAAAACCTACAGTAAGTTAGGATGATCTGAGAAAATTATTTAACTACTAATAAAAGTCTGTTGTGTTCTTGTGAAGGGACCAGCAGGGCAGCTTTATGTTAATTCGGAAGACTATGGTATATTAGGCATTTGGCAAGAGGGGACAGAATCATCTTGGATGTCTCTATTAGTGATAGACTAGATGCTTGTGTAAGGAGCTGTCTACTGTCAAATAATGTGGGATAAGGCAAGTTAAGAAGAAGAGAAAAAGAAATTGCACCACAGCACAAACCAGGGCAGTCTGAAAGGAAAAGTAGGAATGGAATTGGAGAGATCACAGCACCTAGAACTGTCATGTTGTAGCAAATTGTAAAATGGTCATGTGCTTACTAGTTTAAGTGGCAGTGTCAGGTGCCTCCTTATATAGATTGTCATTTTGTTCTAATTGAACTGGAAAAAAGATGCAGGATACTATGTCTCTTATTCTGGTATGTGTTTTGTTTTTATCCAGTAAGCATTGGTTAGAAGACTTGAGCTCTGTATTGGTCGAGTGCAAAGGTACTATGGTAGCAAGACCAGGATGTGAATTACCAAGTCATTTGTAAATAAAATTGAGGTAGATGTATTTTATTTTGTTTTCTAATGCTATACAGTTCACATTGGTGTGAGCAGAGTGTTTGGCTGGATGGTCAGCTAACAGCAAATTTGGCTATTCTGTTTTAAATATGTATCATCATATTCAGTAGATGTTTTAGATCTGCATTTCAAAGAATGATCTAGAGGTGGAGATATAAACCCTTAAAATATAGGCCAAAATGTTTTGCTGTATTGTTTCCCCTGACTTAGCCATTAAATAAAGTGACTTGCTTCCCTGTGGAAACGTGAGCATCTGAGTGCATCTGCTGTAAAGCACACCTTTAAGCGACTTTTATAAAACCATTCTCGTTAGTCTCCTTTGTTTCCTCTGAAGGCATAAAATACATCAGCCAGTAATTTCTTTGACCCTTTTGTACACTCTCCATTTTGTATTCTTAAATATTACATTTTTCAAGGTTTACCCTAGCCCAGAATGTAAGATTACTTACAAGTTTCTACTAATAGCCTCATACGTATTAACCGTGGGTGGTATGTGGATATGGTAGACTTTATCAAACAATATTTCTCTACTAAAGACCAATCAATTTGAGATTTATAAACTAAATGAACAACTTGTTGAACCTTTTGCAGATGCAGAAATACCTCCCCTGTATCCTTCATATTGGGTACCCCCTAACAAATTTATTTCCAAGGCTGGAAAACCTCTTGAAAAACTTAAAAGCAGTTTGGGGAGCTGCCGATTTTGCTTTTCAGTCTCATCCAAACAGATGTCACAAAAAATGTCTTCAGCAGCAAGTACCTTTTGCTTTCATTTCATTAGACATGTTTTACTACTACTATTCCCTGCAGAGTAGCCTGTTAAGATATAATTTAACTAGCGCACATGGGAGTGAGTAACCTTAAACACTCTCCCTTCGCAGACCTGATACAGCATACACGTGAACTTTCAGTGTTTCACTTGGAGGCTGTTAAATGACTACTCTTGAGTAACATACTGCCATCACCGTAGCAATGCCATAATAAGCCAAAAAAAAAACTGATTAAACAATTTGCTCAGTAACTGGTATCACTCCAGGGAGATCTAATATGTGCCATCTTGTACGGAGTTGGAGGAAACTTCTTTCTGCTTCACTAGGGACGGCCCACACCTTTCCCATAGTGCTTTCTCATACTGACTGAAACATTGTCTACCCTCATAATGTCCTTTCTTAGGCAAATTCAGTCTTTTGCATCAATGATTCCCACTCAGAGCATTCTATATGTGCCCACTCTCATAGCCATCCAAAGGGGAGTTAGCATAATGGTTAATGTCCTTACTTCTCAGATATAAGGTACAGGGTTTGATTCTGACCTCTGACTATTGGTTAAGCTTGCAAAACTCTGCAGACTGATAGCCTAGCATTACCTATGAATCTAAACATTGAAAACTTACACATTTCTATAATAGTAGAAACCTTGTTCCAACACAGCGACAATACTCCTTCTATAACTGGCTTTACTGCCTATCACTCATTCAGACCAGCTAATGAATGATGTGTGTTCTACTGGAGGCATATCCATAGTCATGGGAAACTCTTTTACCTCACATCTAATCAAGCAAAATAATGCTCCAGGCGATCTGTATATTCTCATATTTATAGGCAAGTATAGCTACAATATCACTACTAGTTATGGAACACCATCCATGTTTCCTACAGCCAGTGACACCTACCTATGCAAATTAGTGACTTTAATTACAGAATCCAACATAGTCATTCTAGCAAATTACAATTATCCATCTATAATCTGATTATCGCATACCACAAACAGCAAAAGTGCACAGTGATTCTGGCAAATCATTAACATTAATTCCTTTAAAAACATAGTACCCTCCCTACAAGGGACTCAGGTCTACTCAGCCTGGGCTTTCCAAATATAACACAAACATGCTCTATACCTGCAAGTGCCCTATCATTGGTCAAATCAGATAACTGTTATATTGTATTCTCCATAAGGACCAAGTCTATCCCCACTATCTTTAAGGACATCTTTAAGGTTCACTGATAACCTAAGAAGCATGAAAATGTCTCCACCTTAAGAAGACCCCATAGATAAGGAAGATGCATGTACCCCTGACTTCTATTTCCCCTTTACCTCTTGAATTGATGTGTATGTCTCAATATGCCATAAGAAGAATGCCAAATTTTAGAGGCGACCCCTGTGGTGGAATTCGATTATTATGAAATTCTACAACATCTTGGTTGGTCAGTGTGTGTGTGTGTGTGTGTGTGTGTGTGTGTGTGTGTGTGTGTGTGTGTGTGTGTGTGTAAGAAAGAGTGAAACACCCTAGTTAGAGTTAGCAGGTGGAATTTATTTTCAAGGAATCGTGAGCTTCAAGGGGAGAGAAGTTTACTCATGCTAAGTCTGCTTAAAATGTACAACTGTTTTGTTCAGCAAATGGTATCACTGTTGTGGTATAGAATTTTACAGCAGCTTTAGTAGCACAGCAGGTAGCATACTTGCATCTTGATGCACAGGGCTATAGTTTCTGCTCTCACAACATGCAGATTTGTATTTTAAGGGGGTGGGGTGCTGCAGACCTGAGTATGCCCTCCTTTGGATGACATGCCTAGTAACTATGAGCCTGTTTTTCAGCTTGCCACCCATTCCCTATTAGAATACAGCAGCTTACTATTTTTTTAAATGTAACATAGGCAATTTATTCTTCAAGGGCAGAAGGCACTGAAGTTGTAGATGAAACACTGAACTATAAAGTTGTTTTCTAACAACAACCTCTTCATTAGTTTTAGATCTCTTTAATGCGGAATTATTCAGATGACTTTTATTCTGCAGAAGTTGTGCATATTTACCGATATTGGTGGATTGTAATGACAGATGTTTGAGTGGCCTTTTATGGTTGAAACAAAATTGGGCAGTTTGTCATTATTGGTTCATATGTTTTATTTCATTGCTTACTGGAAAAATGTTCAAAACTATAAATTTAAAATACATTGTATCAAGTGGTGCTGTATTATTCAAGGGATATAATTCAATTATTATATATTAGAATTGATTCACCTTCCTGATTGTATTAAAGAACTTTTGCATGGTCCTAATATGTGTGCAAGGGGCCAATGATTTGAAAACAGCCGAAAGGTAAACTTAACCTGCCAATGGCCAGATGCATTTTCTTTGAATGTGGGTTTCAATGCTGTTTCAGTTAATGTGATTTTCAAAGGTAGAGACGTTTTAATGCCAAGTCTGTTTTCATTGTAAGACTATTACTTCATTTAGCAAATGTCTAGTAGTGTTTGTGCTATAAAATTTGTAAATTAAATCGAAATATCTGTAATATCGTAAAAGTAAAGCATGAAACAGCAAAACTACATACAGCAAGTAAAAATTTACATCTCACTTCCTGTTTACAAAAATATGCTCTCTCTGTCTCTCTCTCTCTCTCTCTCTATATATATATATATATATATATATATATATATTTATGTAGGTTAAATAATTGAAAGCACTCACAGATGACTTGCATAATATAAAATAAATAAATAATAAATGAATGATGTCCACGTTGAAAATGCCAGTGTCGACAAACCAGTACACCTGCATCTAGAACATGCAAAATGTTACTTTAAAACTTATAGTAAAACATTGTTCTATTAACTCTGAGATAATACAAACAGGGTATGGGCAAATTTCCCAAGCCCTGGAACTGTGCGATCTCACACACTGTTGATTAGATGCCTAGCTGACCATACGTGGTCAAAACAATCAATTGACCTTTTCAATATCATGTGTGTATATCTATATCTATATATATATATATATATATATATATATATATATATATATATATATATATATATATATATACATATATATATAGAGAGAGAGAGATGTGTATCTTAACGTTTGTTAGAGTTATTTGATCAATAATGCCACATATGTTTGGTGAAGCTATTCTTGTTGATGCATTAGTAATTTAGTGAAAGAACTCAGTTCACAAAATGAAATATAAAAATCCCTTAGTGCAAGACACAGAATCTTGTTGGAAAATTATAGACATTAAAATTGTGAAGGAAATTTGTGTGAAGGTAGAGAGTGATCCATTGCAGTAAACCCACTAAGAAAAAAGAAGGAAACTATAGAGAGTCACAGATTTCTCCCTGTAATATTAAAACAAAAGATAAGTAAAAAAAAAAAGCTCTTACAAGTAAGGCCTGCCTTAGCAAATGAGAGTCCCACTTTGAGACATGTTTGGGGAGACCCAATCCTCTCATCATCTAGCCCCTCCATCCTTTATGATTTACCAAAAACATGACATGAGGAAAATATTAGAACTTTCAGTGAAATTATGGACAGTTGAAATGTTTTGTACCACCATTCATTTATGAATGCCAAATGTTACTAATGCATTAGCAGCATGTTTGTCGACTTCTTTGTTCAAGAATTCCAGATAGAGACAAAATAATGGGGGAGCAAATGTTCAGAATCAGGAACAATTTTAAATATTACTCTGATTTACTTAAGAAGAAACATGGAATAACATGTACTGTATCAGCATGCATTTTCTGAATCATATGAAGTATAAATCTCAAAACTCTTGACATTACTGTCTGACTGATTGACTGTAATCCTCACTAAATGACCAGCAAATTAAAAATTCTTTGAGGTACAGGGCAAAAATAAGAACCAAAATCATCTAGGGATAGTCTGTAAAAAAGGCACAGAATGTAGTAATTTAACTGTAACAAGCTGATTAGAACATTTGTATCAAAGAGCTTGCTATGGCCTCAGAGCAGAACAGTTGACCCCCCCCCCTTTGGTTTTTGAGTAGAGCATTTTTTCCCTTAATCCTGAAGCTGCCAGGGTGGTAATCAGCAGGAGCCAATGGCACAGTGTAGTACCAGCATTTGTTAATGTAATGGCAGCATTGTATTTGCACTAATGGCTTAGGTGCTTAAGTGCTCCGTGTGTGGCAGTTTGACTTTAATAAGATGTTTGCTACATTTGTAACAAGAATCTCAATACAGCTTCAACTGTAACAGCCATTTTGTGTGTCTTCAAAGTGAAGATCTTTAATTATCTACAGTTCTGGACTTCAGATGACAGTGACATGTGTAGGGCCCTATTGTGCCCAATCAGCTCAATAAGTCTAAGGCTGGCCTGCTCAACAACTGGTGCGAAAAAGGTCCAAAGTTAATATAAAAATAAAAGAAAATTAAAAAAAGTTAAAAAGGGCAAAGGTAAATTAATTGCTTAAACATGTGAGTTGCCTTTTGTACAGGAAAAGTTACAAGAAGATGGAACACCTACACTTGCATTAATGGTTGAAGTGACTATATCCATCACTTCATGTCAGTGTCCTGACAAAATGTTCCTAACTTAACAGATTTGAAGAAAATGCTAAGTAAGAGCAATTGTTTTATATACATATATATATATATATATATATATATATATACCAATGTCCGGGACCAGCTCATTCTTACTCCCACTAGAGGAAGCAACATCCTTGACCTGGTTATTACTAACATGGGTAACCATTGCTCTACACCAGTAGTCAATTCCTCCCTGGTTAGATCCAACCGCAAACTAATCACCATGGAAATCCACATCTCACTCACACCCCCCACAAAGGTATTCACCATGAAAAACTTCTCCAAAGCTGACTTTGGACTCCTAAAAACAGAGGTGGCTAACTTCACAGCACCCATGTCAATGGAAAATAGATGCATGACTGCTGAATCATACACCAATGCGCTGTACAAACACATACATAAATGCATGGAACTAGCCATACCCAACAGAACCAAGGCACACTCCTCCAAAAAAAGGAAGCCAATCTGGTGGTCCCCTGCCATTAATAAACTCTACAACAGAAGGAAGAAACTGTTGCATAAAAAGGTGAAGTCCCAAGACTGGAAAAACTCCCTTATTAGTCTCAACAAAAAGTTGAAATCCCTCATCAAATCCTCTAAAGCCAGCTATGAAAGCAGAATTGCGGCAGACACTAAAAACAACCATAACGCCTTTTATAGTTATATCAAGAATCTCCATGGCAATACCCAGATTTGCTCCGAGTTACTGAACAATGGTACCTCCTATACTGAGCTAGCATATATTACCAACATACTGGCCGACAGATTCAGTGCCAACTTTACCCCCGCCCCCAAAGGACCAATCACAATACTGGAAGAATGCCAGACACCCAGCATCATTGCAGCACAGGTTAAAGCTGCATTGTCCAAGGCCAAGAACACAGTTTCTATGAGACCTGACAATATCCCTGGCTGTGTTCTACATGAACTACAGAGTGAACTGACACCTCACCTGTGTGCCCTGTTCAATCACAGCTTCACCTCAGGCTTTGCCCCTACCGAATGGTGCACTGCTACAGTCATCCCTCTCCACAAAGGAGGAGCGACTACAGACCCTGGGAACTATTAACCCATTAGCCTGATGAGTCTGATATGCAAAGCTATGGAACGCATCATAATGGACCTAATAAACAAGGATATAGGGAATCTTCAAATTCTGGATCTCATACAGTTTGGTTTTATGAAGGGTAGATCATGCCTGCTCAACTTGGTCGACTTCTTAGAGTCAGTCACCAGAGCTGTGGATGAAGGCAAGGTGATTTATACAACCTACCTTGATCTGGCCAAAGCCTTTGATACCATTCTCCACTCAGGAATCATAGAAAAACTCACTAAGCTAGGTATCAAACCTTATATCACTAGGTGGGTTGCAAAGTGGCTCACAGATAGAACCCACAGTGTGAAAGTAGCTGACTCCAAGTCAGACTGACGACTAGTCACAAGTGGAGTCCCACAGGGTTTGGTCTTAGGTCCTCTCCTGTTTGGTATCTACTTCTCTGAAGTCCAGGCCAACAAGAAGGGACTCTGCGTGACAAAGTTCGCAGACTACTGCAAGTTGGGAGCAATTATTAACTCCCCAAGTGATGTTGACCTCCTACAGAATGGCCTCACTGAGACCAATGACTGATATCAGAACTATGGCCTTAAGCTCAATGCCAAAAAATTTATAGTCATCCCCTTTGGGAAAAACCCAGTTCCCTTGAATTACCACATTGATGGTCATCCACTGAACACAGAAGGCATTATAAGAGATCTGGGAACACAGGTTGACACTTTTGATCACCACATTGCCACTGTGGTCAGAAAGTCTTCCTGTGTGGTACATCTCATTACTAAGGGTTTTGAATCCAGGAAGAAAGAGGTCATTGTCTCCCTCTACTCTTCCCTCACTAGGCCAATCATCGAATACAGTGTCCCATTTGGCAGGTACCTCACTAGACACCTGCAACAACTGAAGAGGCCACAAAAGTGCCTCACAAAGAGGATCCTAGGGCTTAAACATTTGTCCTATATGGACAGACGAAAAAAACTCCAAACTATTCTCTGTCTCATATCGCCTATTTAGAGGCAATCTCTGCTTGACTTACAAAGCTATGTCTGACCCAGCTCTGTTAGAAATGCTACATCTAAAGAAATCCCAATCCCTCAACACCACACACTCCAAAGACCTCAACTTCATTACCACAATCAACAGAATGGACTGGGGGGGCAGGTTCATAACCCAGAGACTGCCCATGCTATAGAACAGACTTCCCATACATGTCAAGCACAGCACCTCACTGACCGTCTTCAACAGAAATCTTGAGGAGTGGATGGGAAATAGAAGTTTCACCCTGGGGATAACTCCAGTGGCTCTACTCAACAGACGCACTGGGAACTAAGGACGGGTGGCACGATGCCAGAGTAACCCTATGGCTATACTTGTAAAGGCCCCAGGACCATCAGCCTATTACACACCTATGAACCTATAAACTGATCTAACTTACCCAGTCTCAACAGTTCTATGGTAGAAACCTGCCATTATGGATAGTCACTTTCCCACCATTTCTCCGGCCAGCCTGACTGACTAGGGCATTTTGAGGCAATGTAGTAATTGCCTCAAGTATACTGGTAACAGCGTAGTCCTGAAACAAACAAATACCATATGTGAGAGATGTAATTACCCTATCAATTTGGAAACAATCTCATGTAACAAAAAACAAGACATCAAACAGGTTGTCAACTCAGGCACTTCACCTGTCACACAAGTTCAGGACACAACTAATAAACCCACATACATGGAGGTACTCACTAGAAGCCTACCAAAACATCAAAGACTTCCCAAGTGCAAATTATCTGCACACACCTCAGCATGTATAGAAAGCACTGCACATAACAACACCAAATAACCCCTAAGGCAAAACACCTCAAAATCTAATGTCTTGATCATAGGAGACTCCATAGTGAGACAAACATATGCCCCCCTCACCAGTCTAGACAAGGAGAAGGTCAGCTGCATATCAGGTGCCAGGATCCATCAGATCATGAAAGCACTCCTAACTCAACAACAAGCACTGTTATGACTCTGTCATAGTCCATGTTGGGGTGAATGACTTAAGATCTACCTCCCTGGTCTACATGAAGAGAGACATGACTGAACTCTTAGATTATTTGTCCCTGACAGGTATGACCCTAGCCATAAGCAGCATTCTACTTTCACCCAGGATGATGCCTCAATAAAAACAAAAAATGATTGACTTCAACAATTGCCATATGGTCAGCAGGCCATGTTGCTTTGCCAGATATATTCTGCACCTGTCTTCCCTAAGCTTTTTGACACTGGCTAAGGTGCTTGCCTTGCCCATAGTGCCTTCTTTTGGCAGTGCCAAAATGACAACATTTCTGACATAGCAAAATCCACTCAAGACAAACTCAAGTTTCTGCTGCTTTGCTAGAAGTCTAAACATGAAAGTGCACCCATGGAAGCACTCCTCACTTTGGTAGATGCTGATGTCTGTGCTGTCACTGAAATATGGTTCAAGGCTACAGAGAGCACCCCAGCTGTGCAAGACTACAATGCCTTCCACACATTCAGACCTCAGAATGAGCATGAAAGAATCAAAGATGAAGGTGTATCCATCTTCATTAAAGCCAAGTACACCTCAAGATTGGTGAAACAGTACGACTCTCTCAAACTACTCCATGCCCAATTAACTATAGGCAAAACAGCCTACCACATCATTGCTAGCTACATGTTTCCCTCGATGAACCACGAAAAGCACAATACCTACCTGGACTTACTGAAGTCACTCACCATACAGTCCAATACCTTAGTCATGGTAGATTTCAGTTATCCCTCCATCGATTGGGTTACATACATGAGCTCAAACATGCTTGCCTAGAGGTTCCTGGACTTTGTCAATGCAGATAGTCCGCACCTTGACATAGCACTCACCAGCATGGGTGATCACTGCTCTGCCCCCTGTGTGATGCCCTCCCTGGTAAGGTCAGACCATAAATCAGTGTCATTTGAAGTAACTATTGGACTCCATGCCCCCAAAGTAGCAAAAAAACTAAGGAGCTTCTCCAAAGCAAACTACAGCCACTAAGTGATGATATAAAAAGTTTTATACCCCTTGCAATCTCAAACAATAAGGATTTCTATGCTGAGCTGTACACAAATGCCCTGTATAATCATTTTAGCAACTGTATAAACATGGCTGTACCTGACTGGATTAAAACCAAGCCCTCCTGAAGAAAGAGACCACCTTGTTGAATATCTAGTATAAACAGATTGTTTAACAAAGAACAAGAGACAACTGCCTCTTAAAGAATCCCCTCCACAGATTGAAAAAGGCAAATCAGAAGTCTTGTAAAGTCATCTAAAGATGATTATGAAGCTAAAATATCATCCCTAGCCAAGGACAATCATAAGGCATTCTTTAACTATGTCCAAAATCTAAAAGGGTGTCCCCAGCTGGTACCACTCACATTATACTGGAGGAAACTGCCAACCTGCTAGCTGACAGATTTGATGCAAACGTCTCCCCCTATCCCCACCAGCAACATCTCAAAGCATACCTGACTCCAGTTCTTTACCTAGTATCTCTAGAGATCAAGTCACATCTGGGCTCCCCAAGGCCAAAAACACAGCCTCAGTGGGACCAGATAACATCCCAGGTTGTTTACTAAGAAATCTAAAACAGGACCTAGCTGACCCACTGCCATTGTCTTTAACCATAGCCGGAGAACTGGCTTTGTACCAGCAGAATGGAGAACAGCAGCAGTAATCCCTTTGCATAAAGGGGGGCCATCAACCGACCCTAGGAACTATAGACCCATACGTCTAATCAGCCTCATCTGCAAGGCCATGGAAAGGATTGTCATAGGCCTTCTCAACAAGGACACAGGTGACCTTCAAACTCTAGACCCGTTAAGAGTAGATCATGCTTACTGAACCTGGTAGACTTCTTTGAGAAAATCACCAAAGCCCTGGATGAAGGTAAGACAGTGCATGCCACCTCTCCAGACCTAGCCAAACCTTTGATACAATCCCCCACTCAGGAATCATTGAAAAGCTCTCCAAGCTAGGTGTTAACCCCTGCTTCACCAAATGGGTAACTAATTGGCTCACCAACAGAACACATACTGTCAAAGTGGGTGACTCCACCGCTACCAGTAGACCCATCACCAGTGGTGTACCATAAGGATCTGTACTGGGTCCTTTACTATTTGGACTCTATTTCTCAGAAGTTCAGGCTAAAGTTCAACTCAAAATATTAGCATGTAATGGGGAAAATCTGCCCATCTTTTTCTCCTGTTGTAGCTCTATAGTTACTGTCTGCACAACTGGCTAATTTCTTTCTTTCTATCCTTCTTTATTTCTGTTCTTTATTTGTAATTTTTTAAGACACAAATAAAGTTTACTATGTAATCACCTTAATGATCAGAAATTAACTTAAATCATGAAATAATTATTTATTTTATTTTATTATTTATTTTACATTTGTTGACCGGGCTAGTCCAGCTGGATACATGTCCATTTTCAGTGGAGGCCCGGGGAGAAAAGCTCCAGTTTAAAAAAAACATAGTAAAAAACAGTGTAAAACATACTACAAAAACTTACAGTAATATTTGATACAAAAATTAGAAAAGGCATTAGTAAGAAATAAATTCATCTTAGTTTAACAATATTTAAAAAGGAGTAGGAAAAAAAATGAGTGGGAGAGTTAAGCGTGATAAAGTAGTACTTGTGAGTGACAGTGTTAGAAATCAAGAAGGAAGGCTAGTATAAAGAATGATAGATGCAGGGTTGTGGTTAAGAAAAATGTGTTTTCAGGGTATCAGATAATTAGAGAAAAAAAACAGTTAGTCAGGATTGGTACAAGAGCATAACCAGTGGTTAGAGAAGAAAAGTTTTAGGTTAGTTTTAAATAGCGAGAGAGAGATTAGGGTTGTCAGTTCTTGTGGTAATTGATTCCATATTTTACCAACTGAATTAGAGAATATGGAATCGCCTGCTAAGTTATTTGATAAGCAAGTATGAATCAACATTTTGTTAGCAGAGAGCAGATTCCTCAAGTTATTGTATGGCCTTATGACGGTAGAGAGAATTGGGGTGTTGTTGGGTTGGTACAGGGCTTTGTGGGCGATTATAAGTTAGTTAAATTGTAATAGGTGAGGTAATTCAAGCCAGCCTAGTTGTTTTAGATTCTGACAGTGATGAGTCCTGTATAGAGAGTTTGTAGCAAAGCTGGCAATATTGTTATATGATTTAGCTAGTTTGTTAAGATTATTTTTAGAAAGATTGGTATATATGGGGGAAGCATATAACAGGGTAGAGGTTAAGTGGGTTCTAGCTATGGTGGTTCTGGCTACTGGTGTCAGGAAAGGTTTTATTCTATAGAGGGATCCAAGTTTTTTGTTAATAGATTTTATTGCAGTATTTATGTGAGTGTCAAACTTTAGTTGATTGTCAATTGTAATTCCTAGGAGTTTGGTGGTGGGGTCTGGAGAGATAGTGGTACCATTGTTGGATGTAAGCGTAAAATGAAGAGGGGGAGACAAGTGAGAGGGTGTAAAGAGTAGTAGCTTGTTTTTTTGGGTTAAGGAGAAGACAATGGTTGGAGAACCATTGTTCTGTAGTGGAGAAGGCTTTTTGTGTTAGAGAATGAAGTTCTATTAGCGATGAGGCTGAACATATGATGGTAGAGTCATCAGCGTATTGGATGCAGGTAGCAAGTGGATTAGAGAGATGAAGGTCATTTATGAAAATGGAAAACAGGAGTGGACCTAAAATAGAGCCCTGAGGGACACCTATGGAGGTGGGCAGGAGGTCTGAAAGATGGTTTTGCCAGAGAACTGCTTGTTTTCGGTTTTCCAGGTAAGATGAAAACCAGTTCATAGCAGGATTATCAATAGAGAGGGACTTTAGTTGGTGGAGGAGAAGTGCGAGATTGTGAGGAGAGTGTGAGAAATTATTGTAATTTAAGTCCCCAAAACCGATTTTCATTATTTTAATAATCGTTAATCCCTAGCACGTCATAATAATATTTTATAAAGCAATAATATTTATACAGAAAATGATTTGAAAAGTAAGGCAATTAATCTTTGTGTCTATAAGGATGTTAAGATAGATTCTGCGCCTGACAACTGTTCAAAGCTGACAATCAAGAACAGAAATCGTTGGCCTCATGGAATGTTAACATTTTAAACTCTCGATTGTGAATTTTGAAATGACTATGAGTTTGCTTCTAGACATTGAAAAGTTATAAATTAGTTGTGTATACTATTGCTTAGATCAACTTCAGTGGGTGAAAATATCACAAGTTAAGAAATACCTCTGGTAACAATTTGTCTATTTATTCACACACACACACACACACACACACACACACACACACACACACACACACACACACACACACGTAAATGTGAACGTACATAAATGTACACACACACATGCACACACACACACAAGCACGCACATTTATACAAGTTGTTCAGTGCTGATGACCCCTTACAGCAGTTCTGGAGAGCAGACTGCTATACAGAAGAATGCTGTGCTACATAAGCTGGAGAAGCCAGACTTTGGTAACATTTAGCAAACTGTTTATATGTGGACCTCCTAAAATAGTTCAGTTAAAATTCAAAGTGTTGTGTTAAAATTAAAGCCATTGACTGTCCCCTTGTGTAAAGCATTAACAACAGATTTGACTTACGGCAACAGTTCCATCGCATTCTGGAGTTTGACAAAGTCCACTCATCTTATCTGGAATAAGAACATCTTCCCAGCAAGCTGGATCCTATGTAAAAAAACAAAATGCAAGTCATATGAAACAACAGAAAACTCTGCAAAAATAATGTGGTTCAGAATAAACATAATATGCACCTTACAGGCAGAAATATTCATTTACGGGTAACAGAAAAACAAATCCGTTGTCAATAAAATTCATTGAAAGACTGCATCTAAACTCATTCTAACACATTAGTATTTTATCAGTAGTTCAATACCAACTTAATTGCAGTATTTTTTATAATTAAAATTGAAAGCCAATACTGGGACATCAGAACTTAAAAAATTACATTCAGTGCTAAACCTCCTTTTTTAGGTAATGTCACTATGGATGCAACTTAGCTCACTTAGGCAACTTATAGTCTGTCTTACACAGCTACAAGTCATGAAAGCTTTCTAATAAACAGCATTTCATGAAATATGCTGATTTATTAAACAGAGAAAACATGCCACTTTTGCATCTTTCATGAGATATTCTTCAAGGTCTCTTTCAGAAGTTGAAGACATTCCTACATTATTATAGTTAGATATACCAGAGAAACTGAATAACCAACTACCAGCAAATCAGAGTTAAAGTGAACCTTGATCCCCTGCTAATTTCCAGCTACAGTGGATTTTGGGATTCAAAACAGCAGAAACTATCTGCCTTGAACTAAAGAAGTTAAAGTAAGACTATTACACAACAGACCTGTATGACCACTACTGAAACAAGCATCTGACTCTGAATCTGAACAACACAATAATAATTCCATTTTGGGAAAAAAATTAGTTTAGTGTAACATCAGACATCCAAAAATTTCCAGATTCTTTGCCAAAGGATGTTTTTACAAATTGCCATGACCTACAGAAGATGGCATAATTGCTGCACTTCTGGCAGGGCTGCACAGCTCATACATCATGGATGTAACTTACATCTAGGAGACAGGTGACCTATTATTACTATTTAGCTATAGCCTCCAAACAGACTACATGCCTCATGAATGGAGAAATGCAACAGTCATCCCTCTGCACAAAGGTGGGCCATCTACAGATTCTGGAAACTACAGACCCATAAGTCTCACTAGTCTTATATGATGCAAATTAGGAGCTATCACTGAATCTCACACTGACACAAATGTTCTACAGGAGGGGCTCACACAGACAAACAACTGGTGTTAGAGCCATGGACTAAAACTAAATGGCAAGAAATGCATAATAAAATCCTTTGGGAAGTCATCCATCCCTGGTAACTATCATATTAACAACACACATCTTAGAGTTGACCTGGTAGTCATGGACCTAGTGACACACACAGATAGCAATCTGGCCTTTGACTATCAAGGTTCTACAGTGGTGAGGAAATCATTCTATGTTGCACAACTTATAAACAACGGTATGGCATCTAAGTCTAAGGAAGTCATTGTTCCACTCTATTCAGAATTCATCAGACCTATCATTGAGTACAATCCCCCTTTTGGTATGCACCTACCCAGGCATAGCCAACAACCGGAACATCCACAGATGCTCCTTACTAGAAGAATGCAGGGCATATGTAAAAGGCCCTATCCTTGTATTCTGTCTCCTACAGGCTTTTGAGGAGAGATCTATGCATGGCATACAGGGCATTGTCAGACCCCTCTCTGATGGATCTCCTGCATATCCACAAAAAAAACAGCACCAGAATTAACCATTCTAAAGACTTAAACCTTGCCTATGATACAAATAGGACCTGCTGGATAGATAGGTATTTGTATCCCAGAGACTACCCCGTCTATGGAACAGACTCCCCATACATGTGAAGCAGAGTTCCTCCCTAACCCAATTCAAATATAACTTGGACAACTAGATGGGAAACCAGAAATTCATCCCTGGTTTGGCACCTATGTCTCTAATGGATACAGGTAACATAAATGGTTCATCTCCCAGGCCCATGCTTACACTTATCTAGGGTATCAGAACTTATCAGAGATTTGGGATGCATGGCTAGGCTTTACAAGGCCATTGTGGTCAATAGCCTGGTAAAGAACTATGGACCTATGAACAGGACATACATCTGACATACAGTATTTGGGGGGGCTATGGCTTTGGTATGTTAACCAAATGCATGGCTCTCCTCAGCAAGATATCCCTTTTTCAATGACTATTGCAACAGTGATAAGAAAGGACATATGATTTTATGTGTTGCTTTTATTTTGCAGGTAGTGGACTGTCTAAAGAGTGAATGCAGGAACTTTATTATTTATAAATGGTAAAATGTGCCTTAAAGGAGTGTGTTCCAGACAGAGGCTGAAGATTCCCATATATGTATTGTGATAAAGCTGCTAAATAGGGTGAGGAGAAACAGGGCTCTACAATGCAAACAGTGTATTTGAAGTTATTTTGCCACCAAGTGCATCTCACACCTGCTATGTGATAGGTAAAACAAACATGTGACAGCTAAGTGCCCCTAACAAATGGAACAATTTTTTTTCTAAGGGAAAACAGGTATCAAAATGTAATAAAAAAAGAGTACAGTTTTTTCAATACACAAAGTTTTTCAATTAAGCATTCACAGAAATCTTTTAGTACCCCAGGCTGAATGCAGTACTTCTTACACACAAGGAAGTGGTATTTCTAGGCTTCCATAAACTCAACGTTAAAAAGATCACTTAAAGCTTCTAAAGAGTTTCTGTAGGGCTGTAAGCTAAAAACAAGAGGATAGTTCAGTTCAAACCTTTGAAGTATTGTACAGACCCAGGAATTCATTCACAAAGGCAGAAATGTTCCCACAGGCAAGAACAGTTTCTTCAACCTGCATTTGGATATTTAATGTTGTGTGTACAAACAGGTCCATCCAGAGATGCTGCACATATGGTTTAAATTACTCCTTCTTGTGCTGTTTTATTTTCTCTTTTTAAGAATCCCTTACATGCTTACCTAGTCTTTGGCTATTTAAAGGTACATGGGCAGTGAATTCCTGCCAGAGCTGATGCATATACCAAGTTAAAGAATTACTTCTGCTGGTCTTATTTATTTTTCTTATTTTGGAGGTATCTTAGGCACTTTCCTCACACCTGCCTCTTTAATATAACATTGACAGAAAGATCCAGCCAGAACTGCTGAGCATCTGTTTATTACTTCTTGCAGAGTTGTTTACTTAATTAATTTATTTACTAATTTATTCATTTGTGGGGTTCACATGTGAATTTGCAATATCCTTTGCTATTTAAACACATACTAAGAGGCGACTTACAAAGCCATGTCTGACCCACCTGTGTTAGAAATGCTACATTTAAAAAAAATCCAATCCCTCCATACTACATGCTCCAGAGATGTAAACCTCATTACCACAATCAAGAGAACATGCTGGAGGGACAGGTTCATAACCCAGAGACTGCCCGTGCTCTGGAATAGACTTCTCATACATGTCAAGCAGAGCACCTCACTGGCCCTCGTCAAGAGGATCTTGATGAGTGGATGGGAAATAGAAAGTTCACCTCGGGGATCACTCCAGTGGCTCTACTTGATAGAGGCACTGGGAACTAACATCAGGCAGTACGATGCCAGGGCACTTCTATGGGCTAGGCTTGTAAAGGGTCTAGGGCCATTAGCCTAGTACATACCTATGGACCTATAAGGACAGAAAGGTACAGCTACAGCACATATCTGCATAAAGTGTAGTCTTTTTATTTAGACCTCCCCCAACCATCACATACTCCTACTAGTACCACCAATGACCCAGTCCTTCCTCATGAGAGTGAGAACCTGCTCATGTTTTCCTGGAATTTATATCCTCAACAGGGTGGGAGCCCTCAGGCACTTTTGTAATCTTCTGAGGTGATGTGTCATTTATGCAGTGCAAACATCCCTCAAACCTAACCCCTACAAGTGACAGCATATGACTACCACAATAACTGCTAACTAGAAAGACACCTGATTGCATCTGCATGTGTCCTGTCCCCTTATCTAGTCTCACAGACTAAGTGCAGCACATTTATCACCATAGTCCCTAATGCTGCATGTTGCATCACAAAACTCACTGGTGAGGTTTGCACTGCAGAAGACAGCAGCCTTCCTCCCACTGTCTAGGTGAGCCAGCATGGGCTGCTCACTCCCACCAACTAGCATCCCATTATTCCAGCTTCCTGTAACACTCCCTTGAACACAAGTCATGCTTGGTGAAGTCAAAGTTTTAACCCTCAATGGCAGAGAACTGGGCTAATGTGCTATTATTTCTATTTTTCAGGTGTTCCTCTCATCCTATTTAATATGAGTTCAAAGGTCTGTGGTCTAGCTGAAACTGATACAAAAAGTTTTCATTTTCCATCTATCTCTTTGCCTCAGCTGTCAGTTGACAATTAGCCTCCTCCTGGCCACCTGACTCATTAGTTCTGTATTACTGCAATTAGGTTCAAAAGGAAGAGGCCATCATTTAGACAGCAATCAGAAATGATTCACAGTTTTCTGATTGTCTGCATGGCCCTGAATTACACATACTCAGGTGACAGAGAGATGTGTGCTACGAGCCATTTGCAGAAGATGTCTCTTCACTTCCACAAGGGGGATTTCCTCAAAGTGTCCCTTCCCCTCTCCTCAGAAAACAAGCAGTTATCTCTATGTGGAAATCACACTGCCTAGTGTGCCACTGAGCACATCTAAGCCCTCTCCAACCCTTGTTGAGGCAAATGGACCATGTGCCTTAACTCCACCTCATCCCTGTCTGGCTCCTTCAGCACCAGGGCCATTAATCAAACCCCAGGATGTCTGGGTTGCAGTAAGGGTTCCATCCCTCTGCACCACAGAATCAAACTGATAATGGACACAACAAATTACTAGACATCTAATTCATTTTAACCTCCCCTTAAATAAATAAGCAAATAAGGTCCGTAGACAGAGTCAGAAAAGAAGCTTTCAGGTAGAGGGGGTAATCATATATAAATGTAAACTTAAATGGTTATCAGGGATTGAAAAATTACACAGCAATAAGCAATAAGTAAAATGCAGCCAAAACTCAGCACAAGCAGTTTATACCCAATATCTACTTGTAGTCTGATTCAAAGAAATATTTAGTTAGTATTGAACAATAGGTCTAGCTGGTCCATGTCTCATTATTGCATGCCAAGACTTCTCAAATATCACTCAAGTTAAGCATATTAACAACAGGAAGGACAAGCAATATCACTGTTACTCCTGCTATCTGCAGCTACAGCAAATGACATATGACATCATTAGAAATTTGCCTTTTCCCCACTGTAGTGTGACCTCTGAGTTGGTAGATATAGTTATAGGTGTGTGGGAGGTGCAGCTTCCCACATATGTGGGTTTGAAATACTGCGCTTTGTGTGATGTTCAGAATACTGGGCAACTTGTTCCTTTTCCTGGGTAAGTTGTTCTTTGTAGTGAACATTCGCTGAAGTGAATGTTTGCTATATTTGGTTCAGTGAATGAAGGTTTGCAGTAATGAACCTTCGACAAAGTGATGTAGACACATTTTCCACATATTGTACTACACTACTCACAGTTTGCGCATGTTCTTTTTACCTTTTCTTTTACATTTTCACTTCCCTCATTATACTAATATCTTCCTTTACTATTTTACCCAAACATTCAAATATTGCCTCCCTTCTCCCTTTTAAATATTTCTGCCTAAACAGTAATACTGTAATGTTTTGTCTATTTATTTTATATATTGCTTTTTCTATATCATATATTATTCTCTAAATTCTTTAATGCATTTCTATACACTTTTCCATACTTCACTTTCTCTTCCCTTTTTATATCATCCTTCCATTGGAAACAAAAATACTTCTTATACTCCTTTTGAAGTTCAATCCACCATTCAGACCAGTTTTAATAGAAGTCCTTCATTTGTTATAATGATCCTTCCACAACTGCAAAACTTTCCAATCTTCAGTTTCATCCCATACTCTTTCAGTTATTTTTCTTATTCCCGTTGCTATTTTAATACACTCCCTTTCTTCCATCTTCTCAATCCATACTGCTAAGTGGTTGGAAAAACCTATCACAACTGTATCACTACCCGCTACCCCCAAATATTCTGATAATACAAAATAATCAATTTCAGATCCAAGTGGCCCCCTCTATAAGCCCAATGACTTTTGTTCCACACAGTTAATTTACCACATTTTATCACTTTCTTGTAACTTCTTTTTTACATTGTTCCCTTTCTTTTTATATCTTTCCTTTAAAGTACAATTAAAGGCCCTTGCAATTATAATTTTCATATTAACCATCACATAGCCTAATATTTGATGAAACAGATTTTTTTCTGTTCCTTGCAAGTTATATATGCATATAATGCTATAATACTATAGACATGTTCTCTCCACCTCATGTCCACAAGAGCTAAACTTCCTATCCTTATCATTGTTATATCTAGTACTTTCACTGTTTGTTTACATAGCACAGGCACTCCAGAGCAACATTCACTTCCTACGTTCCATATTATATTTCCACTGCAAAATTTTTCTGTCACTTGACATGAATCTAACATCTGACAGAATAAAACTCCACATCACGTTTAGCACACCATTCCAATGTCTATCCTTCTTACAATGATAACACTGTTCACATTTACTGAATGCACTCTAAAGTTGTTAGTTTTCTTGCTTTTCAAGAAGTACTTTTTTTAATTTTCATTTTCTTATTCTTTCTGCCAATTAAATAATTTGACGGGTTTATGTGCAAATAATCTTTGTTCCTCACAATCAGACTTTTCGGTGGCTAAAACCTCAAAAAGTTAATAGTATCAATCCCTTCTACTGACCTCTCTTCCTGCATGCAGTCTCTCTCCTCATTTTTCCCTACAATATTTTTTCTTCTTCATCTATTTCACCCTATCCCCTGTATCTTGATTTTCTTCCTCATGTATGTTTTCTTCCCTTTCCCCTTCCTTTTCAATAATTAATGTTTGCTCTTGAAAATCCATCCAAAATTATCAAGCATACACCTTCTTACTGTATGTCCTTTCTCATCACACTGGTTATGTTGAACCTTGCCACACTAATTAATTAAATGAGATAATTATCCACAAAAGAAACATGATTTAGGATGGCCAGCATATCTTAATGTCCCTCAATGACCAGCCACAAAACTAAGACTAGGCAAGTGTTTCGTCGTGTTTTTTTTCACATTTCAAACCTCTGCTTTCTATTCCAAAAGTTTCTATCAGTTTTAACTTTCACAATATTATCAACAGTTTCACACAGACCCTGCATGCATTTTTTTAATATCATCTTCTTCTAGTTCATCATTTCTAAACTGCAAAGTAACATTTTTTTACATTTAAGTTACTACGAGAAAACAAATAATTGTTGCATGGATAAATGTTCGTTTTATTACACACAGTTCAAGAAATTTTATTATCAATCCATCAGTTTCAAATTTTGACACAAAAAGTCTCTTTCCAATATGTATAAAATATTGAATTTCTTGAGCTTTAAAACCCAGAACAGTTACCAAATTATCCAATAAATAATACACGTCTATTACAGTGTCATGTTTTGTTCTTATTCTCACAGTGAGTCTCATCTCTTTAAAAACAGTTTTATTTACAGTTTGATGCTGCTCTCCTTTTTGCCTGCTGCTACTGTTGCATAAGTATTAGTTACTGCATTATCTGCTGCCACAAAAAACAACTTTTCTGTTTGTTGCCTTCTTCTTTTACTTTCTGTAATTGCTGTATTCTCTGCTGCCACATCACTCCTCATTTGTAACACTCACCACACAATAATCTTTATTTACATTTTGAAGCTCCACATTGAACATTTTTCCTCCAAATTCTTCCTTTCTATCTCCAAACTCTCCATAGTATTTCTCTCCTCCTCTAAGCTGCTGATTCCTTTAGGCCTCCTTCTTGCTGCTTTAGCAGCCCTCCAGTAGCTCTAAAGAGTAGGGGTACTTTATTTAAAACATTATTTACAATACAGTTTACAAACTTACCTATTTACATATTTGCAGTTTATAAACTGTAAAATTTTCCATTCTTTTCATATAATCATAAATATGTTACAGTTCATAATTATATTAAACGTCTATATAAATTAAAATTATTTGACCCCCACTCCTTTTTCTACAGCCATCTATTTTTTCTTAAAATTAATTCTAGTCTGCATTTACCATTAACATGATTTCATTTATCCATTCATTCTAAATAGTCCACACAACATAAAATAAACTTTTTAATTTTGCTAACATATCCCTTGTTTTATGTCTATAATATCCATATGTAACCATATCCATATTTATTTTATTTACTTCCTTTATATTTTCAAAGAACTTTTCTTTACATAATTTTTCCTACAATTTTGCAACCCTCATACATTGTAAGAAAATGTGTTCTGTAGTTTCTTCTTTACCACAACATATAAACTCTTGCACTGATTTTTTATATGACATATTAACTTTTACTGGTAATTTTTGACATTCCACTTGCTTATTACACCATGCTTTTCATATGTTTATCATTTTAACCTTTTTATTCGCTAGCTTAGCCCAATGGTTAAGAGAATAATATTGTATCATGCTATTTTATACTACACTTTCCTCTCATTTTTGATTTCATCATTTTTATTTTCCATAAAATACTTTTTTCTTGATAGCATCTCATTTCTTCATTTAAACATACTTTTCCTCTTCTGAATTTTTATAACATATCCCAATGTCACTCATATTTGTACTTTAGCAAATTTACTACTAACTTTTCATCTTTATCATTTATCCAAAATAAAACTTTATATAAATTCAAAGAAACAGCATAAATAATTGTGTTTATTAATCCTAAACTGCCACCTTCCTTATCCATATATAAGTTTCCTCTCTTCACTGGATTCAGTGTCGAACCCCATTTAAAAATACTTCTAGTATTTCTTTTTTCATAGATTATTGGCAATATATAGACACCAGCTAAATATGCAATCTTTCCTAGTATAAATTAATTAATCAAATAAACATTTTTATTAAATGACAGCTTGTATATTTTCCCAAAACAAACAAAACATCCTTTATTTCATCTATTACCCTATTCCATTTTTCTTTCATTTTTACCCCCAAATCTTATTCCTAACATAGAGATTTCTTTCATCGAAAAATATACTTCTCTTATCTTTACTATATCACCCAGTCATTTACTTTTTTCTTTATTTAAAGTTATTCCAATTATATTTAAACACTGATGTACATAACATATAAAGTTTTTAATTTAGATTTTGTTTTTTTTTAAATAAATATAATATCATCTGCATAAGTAAACATAACTGGAATTTGTATTCCTTCATTAGTAATATACATAACCCCTTTCATATATGAATGTATATTTCTAATCAATACATTCATAATTAATGCAAATAATATGCTACTCATAGGACATCCCTGATGTATATTATTTTTATATCTATTTATTTGCCTAACCATCCATTCACTAAAATTCTTACTTTATTTTTACTATATGCAGAACATACATTAAATTTCTCACTGTTATACTCTTCCATAATTGTCCACAAAAGGTCATGATGTTCTGTATTAAATGCCTTATTTAAATCTCATACCATGATCTTTGTCTCATCAGTCCTGTTTATAACATCAATAATGTTCCTTACTATTAAAAATAATTACTGACATCCTTTTCCTTTTAAACTATCTACAGTATCTTCCATAATACTTTTCATTCTCTTCTGAATTATTTTCATAAAAATCCTATAATCCGCATTGTTCAATACTATAGGTCTCCAATTTTCAATTTTATCTTTTTTTTTTGCATAATAATTTAAGTTTACCACTGCATAAATCTTTATACATAAAACTTCATTTAACCAATCATTCATAACTTTTAAGAAGTGTTTATTTTTTCTGCCAACATATAAAATGCTTAAAATATTGGTATCCTATTCCTTCTGGTCCTGAAACTGACTAAATTAACTTGTCGAAAGACCTTAGCTAATTCATATAAGGAAATCTCATTTTCCAAGTTTTGACTTTCTTGTTCTGTTAATCTTTTAACATACCATTTTTGTACATTCTATCTTACATTTTCTTTACATAATTTATTACAATATTCATAATTTGTTCCTGAGATCTTCTTAGCTCACCTCTATCTTTCATTTCTCACATTATACAAATATTTGCTTTAACTATGCTACTCAAATAATCTGATACCTCTTTTCTTTTACCGTGTAAGTAATATCTTTGATTAAATAGTTCTTTAATTTCATAGATTCTCTATTTTATCACACAATATTCTCTATAATTTCTTTCTAAATCCTTTAAAACATTTATAGACATTGTTTTATAATTTGGCCTTTTCTGTGCTTTTCTTACATCTGTCTGCCATTCTAAAATTTCTTTAAAAGCTAGCCACCCCTCAGACCAGTTTTTATAAAATACTCTAGTGGAAATGTGATCTTTCCATAACTGCATACTTATTTTCTTTCCATTTTCATCCCATAATGTCTCATTCATTCTTTTTATTCCTTTTCCCAATCTAATGCATTGCTTATTTTCCTGTATCTCTATCTATATGCCTGAGTGATCTGAAAAGCCTGTTACAAGTGGCGTACAAGTTAGCTATATGTAAACCTTGTGATATAATAAAACAATCAATTTGATTTTATATGTACCTTGTCTATATGTCCACAAATTATTACAAATCTTTAAAGTGCCACATTTTATAACTTCAAAAAAATTCTTATAATTTCCTCTCAAATCACAATTAAAATCTTCTGTTAATATTATATTCACATTAATTACTATATAATCCAGAATTTTATGAAATAAATGT
This sequence comes from Protopterus annectens, assembly GCF_019279795.1. Classification (NCBI taxonomy): domain Eukaryota; kingdom Metazoa; phylum Chordata; order Ceratodontiformes; family Protopteridae; genus Protopterus; species Protopterus annectens. The sequence continues at coordinate 1,560,082,156 of NC_056725.1, forward strand.
TCCCTTTCTTTACTTGTAACATGGGCATATGATGCTATAATTTTATATACCTGAGAATGCTATCTGAGATCGACAATAGTTAATCTTACTATCACTACCAATGTTATATTCAGTAGTTTCACTGACTTCCTACGAAGTACAACTATGTCAAAATGTAGTTCTTTTCCTAGGTTCCATACTGTAAAAAATATGAAAGAATAACCTTTTGAGCTATTTAACATAAGCTAAAACACCAAGCAGTAGTAGCAAGAAATATTGGTAAATTAAACTCCAGTAGTAATAAATAGTAAAAACTCTTGTTGCGATCAAAAATTCTTCACTTTTGTGAATAAAAACAGCTTCGCTTTCTTTGTACCAAAACAAATCTTTTTGTTGCTATTAAAAATAGCTTCACTTCTTAGTAGCAACAAATCTTTACAGGGTGAAACTTATATAAAGTGAAACTTATATAAAGTGGAAGAGCTGTGCTTATGTAAAGAAACTAAAAATAAATCTTGTGTTTATAGACATTTCAAAAACAAAGAAAAACTCAACATTCTATTTAATTCTATAGAAATGTAAACAAGTAATTGTGATTGGTTAAAACTTAAATATCTCTTAGAATACATATTAGAATATAGATATTTTAATATTCTAATGGTCATCTTGCTTCCATCTTCTGTGAGATTGAAAGGAATGTTTCCAGCCAGGAAATTCAGTAGTAAAACTTAAATGAGAGAACTTTCTAGCAAACATAGACTTTCCACTGTGTGATGGCTTAAACCTCTTGTATCAGAGGCAACATGGGATATATGCAAATTACCCTTAAGGATATCAGGTGTTTCAGCTAAACAGCAATTCACACAGTGGAAAGTTTAGCTTTGCTAGATTTTTCTTTTTGTGTTTTTTAACCAGTGGGTTTTCCTGTGTGACCTTTTTATCATTGTTTTAGTTTGTTAGTTGGGATATTTTGTAGATACCCTAATGTTTATGGATATCAGTTGGGTAAGACAACCCTTCTTCTTTCGGCTTTTCCCGGTTAGGGGTCGCCACAGCAGATCACCTGTCCGCTCATGATTGGCAGTGGAGTTTTACAGTTTTGAGATGCCAGCCTGATGCCCAACCTTCCACAGAAGGCACACACACACTCACACCTAGGGCCAGTTTTTAAAGTGTCCAATCCACCTGCAGCATGTCTTTGGGATGTGGGAGGAAACCGGAGCACCAGGAGGAAATCCACGCGACCACAGGGAGGACATGCAGACTCCGCGCAGAAGGCACCCCAGCTGAGGATTGAACTGGAGAACCTCTTGCTGTGAGATGACAATGCTAACCACTGCACCACTGTGGCTGCCCTGGGTAAGACAACCCTGCATTTCCAAAAGTCAAACATTCCTCTTATGCTGTGCTGATGATGTCATAAGAAGGCAGAAACATGCATGTCCACAGCTAGAGGGTTTTGGCTTTATTGGCCTTAAATTTTCCATAAATAAACTTAAAGGTAAAAGTAAAAGAAAAAGTCATGGACATTCAGAATTGCCATTTAGCTGAAACACTTGATATCCTTAAGGGGTAATTTGCATATATCCCACATTGCCTCTGATACAAGAGGTTTAAGGTATCCCACTGTGGAAAGTCTAGCTTTGCTAGATTTTTCTTTTTGTGTTTTTTTTAACCAGTGTTTTTTTTTTTTTGCTGTGTGACCATTTTACTCATTGTTTTAGAATGAGAGAACTTTGAAAAACTGGTGCGCTGCAAGACTTATACATGCACCAATGAGGATATCATAATTGGGTTTTGTGTGTTTGGTGGCTTTTATAGATAAATAAATGAATACCATTAGGTGTTACCTATCTAATCAACTATGTATACTAACTTGTCTAAAACACATACCACTCTATCCATTGTCTGTGTGACTGGAGAGAGAAACTGCATGCAGAAAATCAGGAAGTAAAATCTGAATGGGTGAAAAATTGAAATGCTGGTCTGCTATGGGTCTTACAGCAAACATTAGTGAGGACTTTGTAATTTAGGTTATGTGTGATGGGTATTTTTTTATAGAAACTAAATGTTGTTCCTGTTGGTGTACAACAGATTATCAGTTAAATAACAGTATTTAAAAAAAAAATACATAGGAGAATTTAAATAATAAGGAAAACAACTCCACTTAAAAATGTCTTTGCATGTTAAAAATGAATAAATATAGTTCTTCTGCAGCGCTTTTACTCATGCTTCTTCAGATCTGCCTCTTGGATGGAACCTTTTAATTCAAAAGAAATCTTTTTCTGCATACAAGTACAATAACTAATAGCTAACTAATAATTAAAATGAATAATAAATAATTGTATAAATCTCCACCAAAGTCAAATTAAAACAGGAGAGTTCAGCTCTCAATAATAAGCAAGGTGATGGAGTCTCCTAAGATTAAGAACACTGATGATACAAAAACAAGTGTTAAGTCTTGGTGGTTTACATGCTTCTGGACCGATCTGCCATTCTAATTAGCATTTTTCCAGTCTGTCATTTAATGATCCATGTAGTTCTTTTTTTGGTATGCAATCTAAAATATTAAATTCTAATATCTTGTGTCCGGGTTGATCTTGGTTGTGTTTAGCTAGTGTATTGTTGTTGTTGCTATAGCAGATGTCTGTAAGGTGTCTAGCAATTCTGGTTTTAAGTCTGTTGATTGTTTTCCTGATATAGAAGGCAGGGCATCAGGTGCATGCAGCTCTGTAAACAACTGATTCTGAGCTGCAATTTCCAGGTTCTTGGCTGTGGTAGTAGCAGTGAGTGTTAAGACAGTGGAAACCCATTCTATTGCTCATGTGCTTACAATAACTGCAGTTGGGGGGGGTGCATAAGGGAATCTACCCTTTGGGGAGCTGATTTGGTCTGTGGTTTTTCTGTTAATTTTTTCAACAAAATGTCTAATATTTCTGTTTTTCTGAATGTTGTAACTTTCTTTATTTCCACCCTAGCTTTAAACTCAACTTTAATTTTATCCCACTCCCTAGCTATATTTTCAGAAGAAATTTCTATCTTCTCTAGTAGTTCCTGAATTAATTCCAAAACCCATTCCTTAAATTTCTCTCTCTTTAACCAATAGGTGGGAACGCACCAGTGTCTCATTTTTATTTCATTATCTTGCATTTTTTATTTTAGTTATTATTGGAGCATGATCTGAAATAGTACTGGGTGCATTTCAAGACCTTCAGTTAAATGCATATGTTCCTGTGAGATATAAATTCTATCTAGCCTAGCCCAGTTTTTGTATCTTGGAGAATAATATGTAAATTCACTCCGAACTCCTAGTACTGAATGCACATCTTCCATGCCAGATGTTTTCATAAATTTCTTCAAAAATCTACCCTCTTTTGTAATATTGTCTCTTCTAGGCCCCCCAGACACATCTTCACTGTTGCAAATCAAATTCCAGTCTCCACCCATAAGTAATATCCCTTGTTGAAAATGAATTATTTCTTCCAGACCTTTCCTAAACTCCATTCTAGCAGTTTTAGGTAGAACATAAATGCATGCTAGTGTAATCCTACTCTCTTGCCAGTAGCCCCTTAGTACTATATATCTTCCATTATTATCTTTTTTCCATATTCTATCACTACTGGAGCTCTTCTTGCAATTAATATAAGTACTTTTCTTTTCCTTTACCCCAGATATTCCACATCCTGAAAACATTTCTTTATCAGAGTCACATGTTCAGTTATTTCCAGGTATGTCTCCTGTAGCATACCAATTTGCACTCTACATCTTTTAAAATAGTTCACTACTCTGTCTTTTTTGTATTTATCTGTAAGACCATTCAGACTGAAAGACATTACAGAAAGCATTATTTTCTTATATAGTTATTATTACCAAGTTTTATGTATAACTGCTTTTTTGTTAAATGTTTAGTTCCAGCTTTTATGTTACATGCATATACTGTTTGGCAGGTGGGTCTTTTATACAGTTGTTTCTTTTTATATCTATTTGAGCCTATGCCACATGTTACATATTTTTTTTTGTTTTTTGATAGCCCTCAAACAGAACAAACAATCCCCCTAAAACCTATCAACTTAATAACACATAAAACTATGTACTTCTTCAAATATTGAAGTTTTTGCTTCCTAGTAAGAACAAAAGATCTAAGGTGATAGCCACACAGACAGGCTAGAGTTAACCAAAAAGAAAGGTTAGGCATGCTAAGATGCATGGTACAACCTGTGCTATCAGTAAGTGCTATTTGATTTTGTCTATCTTTATAGCTCTCCCAGCTGAGAAAACATTTAAATGTTTTCAGTAAGCACTTTCACCAAGTCATTTCTCTTTATCAGATGGTCTTCTACTGACATGCAAACCAGACACACAACTGCTAAGGATACCGTGTTTACCAGAAAAAAGCCTTATAATATTCAATATTCATTTTCATTTAAATGCTTTGTAATAAACTTGTTACTGGATAACACTTAGGGTCTTAACCCAGTCATTTCCTTATGCAAGTATGGGAAAAAGCACACTGATTTTCTTTTGACATACTCTCTTAACCAGACCTTTCCTCTCTCCCCATCTTCTCTCTTCCTCTTTTTTACACTGAAGTGCCTACATTTCTTAAAACTGAACAAAGAAAAAGAGAGAAGGGAAAAATGAAAAAAGAACCTGTTTATATTAGTATCCCCATTACATTAAAAAAAAAGAAAAAAAACTTTACTTCAAGTCTAATTGGTTTTGTCTCATCTTTAAAGCTCTCTCAGCTGGGAAAAACCCTGATTGCTTTCAGAGAACATCATGTCCTAGAAAAAATATATTTTCTTTTTCCCTCAGCCAGTCCCCTTCCACCAGACTGCCACCAGTTTCTCTTTATGAGATTGTCTCTATGAAAACATGAAGACCAGCTGCAAAATTGCTACTAAGTATACACACATTTGCTAGAAAAAAGCCAGATAATATTAAATATTCCTTTTCATTTACTTGCTCTCTCTTAAAACTAATCAATCTAAGGTCCTTAATCCACTCATTTCCCCATGCAAATGAGAAAAAGCAGATTAATTTTAACTTTGTCATGCCTTTTTAACCAGGCTCTTTTATTTATTTATTTTTTACATTGCATTGCCTATATCTGTCAAAACTATACAAGACAAAAGAGAGAAGAGGGGAGAAAAAGTAAAAAAAAAAAAAAAAACAGCACCTATTTATAATCCCCATTACACTTGAACATAGCATGCAAAGAAAACCATACATCACAAATACAGTACTAGTATGAAAAGAAAATGTTGTAAGTACTTTTAAGTCCCCCACAAGCCCAACAAATTTTGAAAAAGTCCAATATTTCCAGATTTTCTTGTTCTGTCATATTTCACAAATAAAATTATTGCATTGCAATCCCACAGTAAATTACTAGTTTTATTACTGTTCTCCATCACATAAATCCTGTCTCTGTTTCATTTACAACATACTCTCGATTCTTCTAGTCAACTGTCGTGCTCCCTTCCTTTTCTCCAACATTTTAGTTGAAATACTGGAAACGGTTTCACAGGTACAGTCCAGTTTCAGAGAGACTTCTCTGTGGTCTTTATTACCAAAAGAACAAGAAGCAGAATCTACTGTTTCACAGCTCACTTTTAGTCAGACAAACTTTTGTATTTCCTCCTTAGCATGCAATTCATCAAAAAATGATTTTGTCCCTCCAGGGAAGAATACCTTAAAGATAGCTGGATACAATAGTCTGAATCTCACACCTGCATTTCAACATGCCCTGAACAGTGTAATGAATTTACTCTTCTGCCTGGTGTACAATGAGTAATCATTCTCCACAGATATTCTGCTGTCTCCCACTTTCAGTATTTTATCCATCTGCCACAGTTTTGTCAGAATCAACTCCTTCTGCTGGTAGGATTGTATATTTACTATTAGACATCTAGGATGCTTTCTTATAGCTAGGTTTGTAGCATACACACAATGTGCCCTTTCAAATAACAACTCCTGTTGTGGAATACCAGTCCAGTTGCTTATTTGTGCTTTCATAAAAATAATGCAGTGTATTCCTTCCAGCGTCCCTGGCATAGCTGAAAATCTCAATTTTTCCCTATGTGTTCTGTCCTCTAATTCTTTTATTTTTTTGAAACATCTCTTCCTGAGCAGTTTCATGTTTAGCCAACTTTTTCTTCATTTCGACCTCTGATTTTTGCAGTTTTATCATCTCATCAGAATATCTGTTTAAAGATTCTTTAATTTTTTTCCAGCCTTTTGTTGTTTGTGTTGATATACTTCATCAGAGTCTTATTTATTTTAACCAGGTCTGTATGCAGTTATCTTATATCTTCCTGTAGGTTACTGGAAGTCATGTTTGAAGCTTGCATTGCTTTTTGTTGAACAGCAGCAGAACTTTCTCCAATCAATGTTTCTTTCTCAATTTTTGTAGCTGATTTTTTCCAGGTTTTCTGTATTTCTTTATTCCTGGCATCCAGGCAGTGCACTTACTAACCATTTACTGAAATTTACCCATAAACACAAGTCTGCTGTCTTTCTCTGCTGAGTTTATGTTTTCACATTGGGAGAGCTATCAATGTTCAGCCATCTTGGAAGTCAGTCACTAACCAGCTTATCAGAATGAAAATAGGTTAGGTAAGGACATCTGCTGCCATTTAAATATGTTTACCTCGTAGATTATCAATTACTAAGGTGGTGGACTTCAAGTTATAATGATATTTTTTAATGGTAGCCATTGGGACGGCTTCAGACTTGAAAGAAAGAGAGCTGTTTTCAGTACAGGTTGCTACAGTGAAGGGAGTAGCAGAGTTATCTTATGATGTGTATTATTTAATTGAAATGGGTATTGAAATGAGTAGCAATACTATCAGTAGTGCTGTTAATATTTGGAGTAAGGTAATGTGGCCTTGGTGGAGTATATTATTTATTATGGCCCCTAAAACAGTTTGAGAATGTTTTGGTATTTATGCTGAAGATTAGCATAAAAAAGATTGTTTGTCAGATTTGTTTTCAGCACAGTTTCTTAGCTGTATAAAAATTTGAGGCAGGTTTGTGTTTTACTAGAGTGTCGTTCTTCAGATCATGTCCCTCTATCCATAGTAGCTCCTGAATGAAGAAGTCCAGTCCATTTAACCTTTCCCTCCAGGTTAATTCCCCCCTAACCATAAGTAATGTTGCTGCTTTTCACCACACTCTTTTCATTATGTCCCTTTTTTAATAATGCATAAAAACTACAGTCCATATTCTATCTAAGGCCTGACTACTGCTTCATAAATTAGGAGAGTGGCCTTTTTTCCTGAGATTCTGCTTCTGTATGATACCAGAGACTACACAACAAGCAGTGCAGGAGTAGATAACAATGTTTTTTATTGGGACTGATCAGGCAGTCGACCACTGAATGCAACAGCCCGACAGGGTTAGTGCTAAAACTAAACGCCACTGACAGATTCAGTAATGACTTCCATAAGTCGAATTCTTAAAGCAGATAAGCTAGTAGAATGGGTAGGGAATACCAGATTCCACAATACCTTGGACCTAACCAAAGGGTGTTGGCAGATCAGCTTTCCCACGGAGGCTAGGAAAAAGACTGCCTTTTTCAAGCAAATGGTCTCTTTTCCAATATACTTTCCTTTCTTTGGTCTACATGGTGTTCCAGCTACATCCCAAAAAAACTAATGCACAGTGTCTTGAGAACCCAGTGAGGATATTTTATTATTTATTTTATTTAATATGTGTTAACTGAGTAGATGGGCTGGTCTAAAGACCCTTTTCAGCTGCATAACAAGTCACATATGCGAGTACAAGTACATAAACACCAAGTAATAAATATTTATACATGCCCCTATTATTATTATTTATATGTCTCTTATTATTTATTGGTGCCCCGTGACTTTTCCAGGCCCTTCACAGTCTATACAGATGCACTGGAGGTCAAGCTAAGGCTAGTGCTCATGCAGAGAATCGACAATGAGAAGCACCCAGGTTGCTATTTCAGGAAGAAGTTTAACAAAATATAAAGCAGATACCTTACCAATGAAAGGGAAGGCCTAGAAATAAAATGAAAAATTCAGTCCCTTTTATACTCATTGCTTTCCAGGGAGTTAATACTATTAACAGACCACTACACCCTACAACAGCTTCACCCAAAAAAACAAGGCAATGTAAAAATTTGCCATTTGGCATTAACCTTACATAATTTTTGCTTTTACATTCAGTCCAAGGATCGTATCCGAACCCATAAGTTGAGGAATGAATGAAAATTAACAACATCAGATTCATACATTTCTAGAAAAAGATACAAACAACACTAAAGATAACTTCTTAGTAGATGTGTTCTGTGGGGGCAGAATCCTCACACCCTCAGGCAGGATGCTTCATTCATTGCACCCCCTCTATTTTCTCTCACTCCTGGTCACTGCACCTCAAGGATAAGAATAATTACTACTCTTAAATGTACGCTGCACTAAAAGTAAGGTAGAGTTAGAAAAACGTGAATGCATTTCAATTAAATGGCAGTGGAGACACATGCATCTGATTACCACAAGAGCAGTATAGTACGGTTACTAAAAGACTACACATGAGCACTGAGGCTTCTGGGAATAAATATATATTATTTTTCAGTACAAAATAAAAAAAAAAAAAAAAACAAGATCAAGAAATAGCAGAATCACACCTCAAGGTTTGAAATTTCAGGAGTCAAAATACCAGATATTTTTTTCTAATTTAAGAATGTCCATTACAAATGATATTCTATTTCTTTCTTGAAAAATTCAGTGAGACAGCCAAATGCAATTACAATGGGAGAATAACCATTTTCACAAAATCACCTGAATGCTAATCTCACTATTATGTAAAAAGCCTGCCATCAGTTTGCATACCGTCAGTTCAATTGTTTTTTGCTCTAGTTAAAGCACAAGTACTTCTAAAAGCTACAGAAAACTGCTTAGATTTTTATCTCCTTTGAGACGGTTTGTAAGCTGGCTACAACCTAATGGAAGGTTGCCCTAATGGGTCTGATCTTTATCATAATGGATTTACATTTACCAGTCATTCACTATTCTAACAGTTTATTTTTATCAGAATGACAGTTGATTTGTAAGGCAGATCTATATTAATTTTCTATGAGTCTACAACTCCCAACTTACATATTTCATATTGGAATTCTGTTAATTCTGAGACTTGGATAAAGACACAACTCATACTGCCGATTGACTAATGTATGTCTATGTAGGGATTCAATCTGCAGTTTTCTTATGGTTACTGGTTTGTAGTATAGTGCAGAATGCACTCTTATTATAATGATTACATGCTGCTCTCCATATTACAAAGACATGTAATACTTTTTACCCACGAGATATGGCGGTATAATCAGTGCTCACACAATCCAGATGTAATTTAAAAAATATATATGCAGTCATTTCAGAGTAACACATCAATACAATGGCAGTAACAAAAAGTGATGCATAACCTTACCAGTAAATATGATGTTTGGTGACAAATACAAAAGTCAAAATCTCAGTTACTGCATTTGAAAATATGTTACTATAAGATAATATTTATAAATGACATAATGTACTCCACTGCTATGTTCTTCTAAGTAACAACATGGGCCCCTGGGCAACACTGTCAAGGTCAGAGAGGGTACTTAGTAAAATCTTGATGGTTTATCTTAGTGTTTATATACAGTATGAGTTGTAGTATTTGTAGTAGTACTAAAACCGAAGATTGCGGGCTAGATTTTATGACAGTGCGTACAAACAACCTGACTGTATGCACAGTTAGTGTGTTCTATTGCAAACTGAGTCCTGTTATGTGGTCAGATAATATGCTTGCACTGATCTATACAGCTGCCTGCCCTTTTTGAAACAGCTGTTAAGTGGGCACAGGGCATATGATGATAGCAACATAGCATGAGTGTAAAATATTAGACCACAAGCTACGTGCATTCAACAGTGAATAAAGGACATCATCCTAGGCAGTGTACGCTCACAGCTCCTCTTCACTATATAAATAATTTATCAATTTTAACTGCAGTAAACTTTGAAAGTCGATGATATCTGATTTTCTATGATGGACCATGTGCAAATAAAAGATGGACTACATTTTTTTTTCTTCCTCTATTAAGTTGCCTATAAGCTCTTTTCAGGTCTGCTATGATGTTTCAGATAGGAACTTAAGGCATTTCACAAAGACGTTTTGTTTGTAACCAAGTGCTCAAAAACAGAGGAATTAGTACAAGGAGTTTTACTTCTGTATTTCCCCAGACATAAGCAACCAGTTCCAGGGTCACAGCAATCAAGTGAAGAAAATGATCTTGTCAAATGGTTTTGATAAGCCTGATTTTTCAATTTTCATTCCCTGAATTCTGTCCTAGGAATTAGTTTTCTTCTCTTTTTTGACTCAGTGTCATATTTTCTGGTTCTTCTTACTCATCACTTCTAGCATATGACTTGCAACAAATTACATGGTACTGCCCATTGCTGGTGTACAGAGAAAAGTAGCTTACTACAGTCCACAACATTCGACAATTGCACACAATGTACAAGATGCTGGTTTCTAACTATGCATCATAGTATATGGAGTGCATGTGCACAGCTATGAATGTACAAAATAGAGGGCACAGTTGTATAACTATTCTGTCATCACTTATATTTCTGTATTTTTTGTGAAATGTTTTGTATTTCACCTGGGGTGAGTCTGATCAGAGCATATAAAACTGGTAAGGCAGCCTTTCAGTTCTAAAAAAACAACTAACTACCATTCAGCATCATAAAACTATTGGTAGAAAACATACAGTGCATACCAAAGGCTGGTTCTAGGACAATAGGTAGCACTGCCATGTCTGATTGCTGTAAAGGAACACAGTAACAATGCTAGGCATGCAGTCACAAGGACTATAATATGCTTAGACATAAACAACTTTAACTAGATGCACTTAAAAGTGTGTGCCTCCCCTTTCAAGCACTTAATAATGCTTATGTCCAAACCTTACTGGGCTGCACATGACAATCCTGGTATAAATTTGTGTCTACCCATTCAGTTATCAAAACTAGCCCTAAAGGTATTCAAAGTACTACTTTGTTTGACCTGTTTATAGGTTCATAGGTGATTACTAGGCTAATGGCTCAAGAGTCTTTACAAGCCTAGCCAATAATACCCAGGATTTGACAATATTATGTCTTAGTTCCCCAGATATGGGATGGGGTAGTATCAGGGTAGTGAGTCTTTGTAAAATGATTCAGGGTTCCAACACCCAGACTGCCTCTGTCCATAAGGGACATGGGCAGTACCCCAGGAGTGAATTTATGGTTCCCGATCCATTTACCCAAATTCTTTTTGAAGAGAGTGAGGGATGGGTTTTGTTTAATGAAGATGAGGAGTTTATTCCACAGACAATGTAACCTTTGGAATACAAATCTGTCTCTCCAGCAAGTTCTGTTAGAGTCACAAATAAGGTTAAGGTCTATGGTACGTGTGACCCTCATATACTTTTTCTTGTGAATACGTAACATTTTCATCAGGGCTGGATCAGAGAATGCCTTGTAGGTTAGGCATAAGTCAACTCTCAATAAAAGGTATGAGACTGAGTAAAGAGATGGGGCCCACATAAGACAAGTGTCTTATGAAACCTCTGGGCCCACTCCAACTGGTGTAAGTGCCTGGTTAGGTACACGTAGAAGGGAGCATTGTACTAGATTATTGGCCTTTTGAGGGCTGAGTACAATGACAGTATGACTTCCTTTAACCTTGATGCCATGCCTTTACTTATAAGATGAGCCACACAGAAAGATTTCCTCACTACTGTAGCTACCAGGTGGTGAAAATGAAGATTACTATCTATCTGTATTCCTAGGTCCCTCACCTCTGGATCTACTTTTAGGAATGTGCAATCAATTATTATAATTTTCTGGGACATCTGATTTACAGAAGTGTATGATTGCACATTTTTTAGCATTTAGTCTCAGATCATGGTTTTGGCAGTGGTCGTTTGTCATTTTTAGGCTTGTTTGTAGGATGTCAACATCATTTGGGGATTCAATGATTGCTACCAGTTTACAGTCATCAGTGAACTTGGTGAGCCAGAGGTCCCCTACAATGGCCTTCACTTCAGAGAAATATATACCAAACAGGAAAGGTCCCAACACTGAGCCCTGTGGGACACTGTTAGTAACAGGTTTCTTATCAGAAGTGGATTTGCCTATCCTGACAACATGTATCCTGTTATTGAGCCGGTTTGCTTTTCACCTGATGATGTAGGGGGTTATGCCAAGTTTATCTATGATCCCACTTGGGAATTGTGTCAAACGCTTTGAGCAGGTCTAGCTAAGTGGTGTTTATTTCATTTTAACTTCATCCATGCCCTGGTGACTTTCTCAAAGAAGTCCACCAAACTGAGCAGGCAAGACCTCACTTTGACGAAGTCAAATTAAGTATGATGCAGTTTTCAGAGATTTCCTATGTCATTATTGATCAGGTCCATGATAATTCTATCCATGGCCTTGCAGATTAAGACTAGACAAGCTTATGGATCTGTAGTTCCCCCTGGGTCAGTTGATGAGTACCCCTTGTGCAAAGTGACAACTGTTGCATTCATCCATTCCTGTGGGACAAAGCTCATCTGGAGGCTGTGGTTAAATAGGATTTCAAGTGGCCCTGATAGATCCTGTTTTAATCTATTTAAAAAGTATCCTGGAATGTTGTCACGGCCCATGGAGGCTGTGTTTTTGACTTTAATGAGCACAGTAAGGACCTGTTCCCTTGTAATGACTAGTAGGGGAATGGTTACGAGTATATCTTTGGGTGTAGTAGGAGGTGATGGGGGGGGGGACTTTGAAGTGAACTTGTCGGCCAGCAGGTTTGCTATAGTTTCAGGCTGGGTGTATGTGTTGCTGTTCATGAATAATTTGGCACACTGCTGAGCATTTCCCCTGAGGTTATGAAAACAATTTAAAAATGCCTTATGACTATATTTTACCTTGGAAGCTATCTTTGCCCCATAGTTTGCTTTAGCAAATTTGACCATCTCTCTAATTTGTTTGTTTAGACTGATGAGTATCTTTTTCTTTTTGCATTGTTTTGTCTGTTCCTTCTTGACTTTGGAAAGGATTTGTTTCCTTTTGTTGAACAGCCTATTTATGCTAGGTGTCCACCAGGGTGGTTATTTTTGCCAGTAATCATACATTTGACTAGAACAGGTACTGCATCCTTTATGCAGCTAAGAATGTGGTTGTACAGTGCGTTTGTGTACAGCACAAAGGAGGCCTTAATGTCATACAGGTTCAGAGAGGCTTGGAAGTTATTAATCTGTCTCTTAGTTTGAGGTAATTGGCCTTATCAAAGTTCTTAATAGGTTTGGAGTTTGATGGGGGGCTCTAGGTTAGTTTGAATACTAAAGGAGATCATTTTGTGGTCAGATCTCACCAGGGAGGAGTTAATGCATGGGAGAGAGCAGCATGCTTGTGAGCATGCTTGTGAGTATCAGGTCTAGGATATTTGTATATCTAGTTGGGGAGTTAACTAGTTGCTCCAGGGCATTTGCATTCACAAAGTCCCAAAACCTTTGAGCAAGTTAATTATCAGTCATATAAGTCCCCAGTTTATTGAAGGGTAGTTGAAGTCACCCATAAGTATGGTGTTAGGCTAAATGTTAAGAGATTCAAGCAGGTTTAGGTAGGAGGTGAGGTTTTCCAGACTCATGTTAGGGGATCTGTAACTAATAAGAATAAAAGGGGTCACACCTATAGTTAGTTGGGCATGGAGCAGCTCAAGTGAGTCATGTTGCTGGACCAGCCTGGCGGCGTACTTGTCCTTTACAAACATTGAGAAACCTCCTACCTTTGTTTTATCCTGAGCTGAAGGGGATCAAAATGTATGAAAGGCATTGTAGCCTTTGATAGCTGGGGTGCTCTCCATGGTTCTGAACCATGTTTCCATGACTGAATATATATGTCTGCATTCTCCAGGGTGAAGAGTGCTTCTAGGGAGGGCAGTTTATGTTGCAGTGTTTAACAACTTGGCACAGACTAAAAAAGGCACTACGGGGATAGATAAAGTTTTTGCCAGTACCCAGAAACCAAATGGTGATAAGTGCAAACCATCTTTTGCAAAGCATCATGGTCTGTTGATCATGTCTCCCCGGGCTGACGGATATTGGATCCCCTTGTTGTGACACCAAAAACTAAGCCAACTGTAGAAGTCAATAATTTTTTGATGGTCCTGTGGCATCATCATTGGTGAAGCTAGGATGTTACTCAAGGCTAGATTCATACTCTCCTGGGAAACATATTCAGAGAGCTCCATCATGTCACGCTACATATAGTCCAGTGAGGTACATCTTAGGTCATTTACGCCCACATGGACTATGACCATGTCATACTGGTACTTGTGGTTTAAAGACCTAAGAACATGCATAATGTGGTGGATCCTGGCTCCAGACAGACAGCTCACTGTCATATTCTCCTTGTTTAGCCTGGCAAGGGGGACATCAGTATGTCTTACAATGAAATCCCCAATAGCTAGAATGTTTGGTTGTGTGTTGTGTTGCCTTATGGTCTTCAAAACATGGCTACTATGATTTTCAGAGTTATGTATTGCGTGAGATGCTGTCTGTCTGGAATGTGCATGGGGCCACTAAGAGATATTTTTGGAGGTCTTGAAGGTCTGAGTAGATTACAAGTGAGTACCTCTGCATATGTAGGGCTATGTGTTTGTTCATTAGTGTTGGTAGTGAGTGTTTTGGGTATAACACTGACAACCTGGTTTGCAATTTTTGTGTGTGGTTGTGAGAGCTTTGTTTCAAATACCATTATGTATCTACATCTCTTGCATACTGTGTTTGTCTGTTCTAAAATTAAGTGGTTGTTAGTGAACATGAGGCAGTTGCTACACTGCCTCAGGATGCCTATATCCAGCAGGCCACAGACAGAGATGACAGAGAAGTGCCTATCCATTATAACAGATTCTTAGTAGATGGAAAGGAGTAGGGAAGAGTCACTTAAAGGTCCAAGTGAGAATGTTACTGTGACCTGCAGTGGTGCTGCCCTCTGTGCAAACCAGCAGCTCTTCAAGCAGCTATGAAGGTTGATTTACTATAGAGAATGATTTCTATACAAGATTTTTTAAATGCAGAGACTTACATATAGACATGGTACAGGTAACCCCATTTGTGTATGTTTTTATACCAGCAGGATGAAAGACTTTTACACAGTTAAGCCCTCAGGCCAATCAGATAACCATACAATAAGCCTTCTAACAGCAGTTCTCAACTCAGATGGGTTTTAGTGATAATTTATCCCATAGGCTGTGAAAACACTGAGTTAGAAACTCACCAGTGAGACTTGTTTATTTGTTGATGTACACTTAAGTTACTAGTGTGGGTGTTTGTAGAGTCACTGGTCTTGCAATGAAAGAAAAAGTCAAATAGGATTGGGTCTTTCATGGTTCAAAAAACAAGATACAGGTCGCCTCAGGGCAACTTGCAGGCTACAGAGTAAAATGAGTTGCGCTAGTCTATCAGAACAGTTGAAAGATTTAAAGTAATTCATTTTCTTGCCAAGATATCTCTCAAGTCTTTCTAGTTTACAATATACTTTGATTTATACATACCAAAGGGAGAACTGTATTCAGTGATGGGTCTGATAAGGGAATGCAGTGGTCAAATGACTTCTTTAGATACTGAAGGAATTCCCATGGAAAGTAACTGGGCCACATACTAAGATTTCCTGACTGTGGTGGAAACATGATGATCAAAAGAGAGAGAATTGTCACATAAGCACCAGGGTTGTTTATAACCATGTCTTTCTGAAGCAGAGAACCATTTAAACCATATGAGATGAGAACATCATTTTTCTACTTAAAGCTGCTATGCTGCACTTTTTTGCATTTATATCAAAACTGGTTTCAATATATCAGATATGTGCATATTCCAGCCATTTCTGGAGCTGTTTAGTACCAGTGGCTGGTTAAATGATAATGCCCAGCTTGCAGTCATCAGCAAACTTGTTCAACCACACTTCTATGATATTGGAATGGATGTCTGCAAAATAAATACCAAACAGAAGAGGGTCCAGTAGTGATTCCTGTGGTACCCCACAAGTTAAATTTTATGTTCAGGAAGGGTACCAAGAACTTTCACAACCTAGAATCTGTTGAACTGTTAATTTACAATCTAACAGATAATACATGGTATAACATTTACCACTAATTAGCAACAGGACTGGTATTATACCGACATCACTATCTTTTATAGTCTGATTGAATTAGGCTGTGATAGTGAGACCTGTGACACCCATGGTCAGCTTACAAATCAAGTCCAAGACAGTACTGAACATGCTCGCCAGAAATATATATATTCCAAAGGTCTGCTGGGATATCATTAGTAAATCACATCCATCCAGCAAAAAAAGTACATCCTTTTCTGACCCGCATGACTTGAATTGCAGATGAGGGATCAATGTGGTCCAAAATAAGGTGAAACATATAGCTGTAATGCATGGCTTCATTAAGACTGAGGGTCTGCCTTAAGTCAATGCTGCCTTTGATTGTTGTACACATATACCAATTCATGTGCCTACTACAGAGGCTACTACAGCATTTCTACACTGACCACATTCTAGATTAGATTAAAAAACTGTTAGGCAATACTTCCAAAGCTGAAATCCAGGTTGTGCATTCTATTATTTTCATTTGAGACAGAAACACACTTGATAAGCACCCACACAATAGGTAGCGGAGCCATGACAGCTGACACATGCTTAGGCCCACCACTAAAGCAGAAAGAGCATACAATGGAGCAGAACAACAAATGAAGACCATCTGGTTATGTATATGCACTCCATAAGAGGCTGTTCAACCCTTTGATGAACCAGCAAAGTGTGGGTACTATGGCTGCAATATCCTTCACACTGTACACATGTTATATGTGATGGTCACAACACCCTGTCCCCACCTGCAGATGAACAGCTTGCAGAAGACTACTATTAAGTAGCTTTTGCCTAATGACATTGAGCTGCTATGCCATGGCAGATATGAACAAAGCAAATGAGAGCTATGCTAGGTAAATAATAGTACGCCTAGGGCAAGTAATTGTACCATACAAATGTGTGTATATGTAAGGTTGCTCAACTTATAAATATTTAAGGCAACAAAATTAACATATAACTATATAAGGATGATACATATATGCACTGGTATTTAAGGTTGCCCTTTAAATTTGGCCATAGCTGAAAAGGGTCTGAGAAGACTGAGTTCACTTACCTGGTTAATTAATGAATAAAAAAGGCAGAAAAAAGAAAGATTCAAGCACTACAACAAAAACATTTCAGAATTCTTAATATTCATTCTTCATGGAAATATAAACTAGAATCTGATAATTATGAGGCAGTTTATTAGCTGACTATTAATGATTTACATGGTCGCTGCTGATTTGAATAACTGCGAAAAAATGTTTTGTGCTTTTGTTAATTCCCTTTGTACCATATCTACTACACTATGTTTCAAATATGTGTGCCCTTATTTTCTTTCTTAACTTAGTTTTTATTTCCTTTTTATATATGTGCTTGTCTGAATATCTCATTTTCTTTTTCTTAAATTAATTAATTCGTAGTAGGTAATTCAAAAGTGCTCTTTTAAGAACAATTCAAGCCAATAAAGACAGATAAACACCAAGATCAAAGCTGCTGTCATTGAAGGCAAGTAAGCCCAAACAGCACCTCCAGCTGGAACAGAAGGCAATTACCCCCAAACAGAGACTATAAGAGAAATGTTTGCTAAATACCTAAACAGTTTCAGAGACTATGGGCCCCATTCCAAAATACTTGCTGTCAGTGTAAGTTACCACTTACACTGAGAACAGTTCCTTTGGAATCTGGTCTCTGGTTTAAGCCTGTTCATAGATGGGCCTTACACCAAAGTAAGTCACTTAATTGACAGCAAGTGTTTCAGAAGCAGGGAAGACTTACACTGACAGCAACTCTCTTGGAATCTGTCCGTATGTGTTACAAAAAGGTCAGCAGCACCAGCACTGGCTCTCAGGACTCAGCTTGGAATACTGCTTTGATTTTGCTTCCGGCCACAGAAGGAGTACAAATACATTATTTCCAAGCCTTTCGAGATTTTACCAGTTACATAAAAGGCTGAAACTGTTTTTGGGAATAAGCTTGGGATTAATGCTCTTGCTTTGTTCCTGGAGAGAGAAGAAGCAAAGGCATATTGCCACCTGCTGGTCTCTGATATGGCAGTCTGTATGGGACTTCAGTGACTGGTCTGGTTGCAGTTTTGGTGAGACCCTCTTCAGGGCCATTGTGCAGCTTGGCTTTCTACTGTGCCTAGCCACTGTGGCTTCCATTCACTGTATCTACTAAGAAAAGACTATAGCAAAGTGTATTGAACCCAACAACACCTGGATTAATACTTTTTCTCAAGAATAAGCTTGGGATTAGTACTACTCCTGGTTTTGGTGACAGAAGGAGCAAAGGATCATTGGTTCCTTGCTGAATACATTTGAGACCAGCACCATGTCCATGCCAGGTGGACAGTATCAACAGTAATCAACTCCAAAACTCATAGGCAATATTCACCCTTTTAGCCCACTTTAGTAAGACCTAAAACCATAGATTTGCACTTTCCAACTCTCTCTGTAACCAGCTTTGTTGAAATGAGCATCCTGAGATAATGTAGCAATCGTCTCCTGTTTACTGACTGCCATCTACTACTTAAACAAACTGATACAGTATGTGAGAGATGTTATTTACTGTTATTGAAGACAAAGCTCTCAAATAAAGCCATGGTAAATAACATGCAAGTTGTCAGTACCACAAAACACCACACTAAATCATTCACACACAGCAGACCAGACACATAGATCTCTAGATGTTGGGGCTCTTAAAAATGACTTACCTAAACCACAAAGGCCTCTTAAACATAACCTAAGAAAGAAATACCCTACCCACTGCAACATCATAAACAGGAAACACTGGAATTACCCAGCATGAAACATATATCTAAGCATCACTAAGCAAATAAGGCAAACCTGTACACAATATTTTATTCATAGGTGACTCTACAGTGAGACACACTGATGCATCACAAACTACATCATCCAAGAGGGGGGTCACAGTCAGTTACCAGCATTTACAACATCACACATGTACTCAAGCCCTTGCATCATAAGCACACACGTGACATAGTCATAGTGCATGTGGGTGTAAATGATGTGAGACGTACCTCCCTGGACTATATGAAGAGAGACACTATGGAGCTTTCAGAATATGTGTCTGAGGCAGGTATGACTCTAGCCTTGAGCAGCATGCTACCATCACCAAGAATAATGCTGCAATGTGAACAAAAGATTATTGATTTCAACAACTGACTTAGCAGATGGTGTCATTCTAAGGGGGGATACAATATATATCAGTCTGGGAGGAGATGGCAGACAGTCTTAACTGCTTTGTCAGGGATGGACTGCACCCACCATCCCAAGCCATTTGTATATTATCTAAAAATGTGTCCACCCCTACAGTGCCTTTTTAGGCAATGTCAGTCTTCCAAAGCTTCCAACATAACAAAACAGAATCTATATAACATAAATGTACCGCTGCTAGCAGCCTTATCAAAAAAAAAAAAAAACTCTATTCCTTACAAGCACTTCCTAACCTGGAAAATACTGACATATGCACTGCCACAGAGACCTGGTTAAGATCAGTGAGAGCAGTCCATCAGTGTGGGGTTTCTACATAAACCATGTGCTCAAACTCACCTTATTAGATGAAGGCACTAAAGGAGGGGTGCAATCTGCATTCTTAAAAAAATTCACCTCCTGACACACTACACAATATAATGACTGGGAACTTCTCCGTGTCCAATTAACTATCATATCATAACTAAATATAGGACCCCTTCTATGTCCCCCTTCAGCTATACCTAGAAACCCAAAATAAAAGTGTGTCTGTGCAGCATAGTAATAGAAAAACGTATAACACCCACAGGAAGTGCTCACATAGTATTGAAACTTCCAGGAAACGTAATATCAGTAGACCAATGGATCTTTCAGTATACAGTCCACCAACATCAGAAACATGTGTGAAAGATAGTTTTAATGAAAAACAAAAAAACAATGAGCACAAATACATCAAGTAAACACTGTGTTAACTGCTTTTGTCCTCTGTATAGGACTTCCTCAGAACCCCTAATGCACAATTAATAAGGTTTATATAATTTATTAAGTCATACGATTCACAACATCCAACTGTCAAAGTTAATAAGTAGCAAATACATATTTGAAACACATGCATAAGTAAAAGTTACATATTAAAAATATCAGCATTAAAAAATCATCAATCTTCTTTAACAAAAACTGTCATTCATGTGATTAATAATTAAATCAATGTATACCAAATATAATTTTTTTTCATACTGGCTGAAATATTTATTGGCCTGTAACTTAGTAGCTCTAATTTTTAGAGGCAGAAGAATAGATACCTGTTCATTAAGTCCAGGAGGATTTTGGGCATTCAAGTTTAATTGCTATACTAATTCTCTATACTCAAGAAGAGTTTCCCATTGCCCACCCCCCCCCCCTTTCGTTGTGTGATACAGTTTCTAAAATACTGAATCTAAACTTCGTAAAATTAACACAACTAAGCATATGTTTAAAAAGGAAATTATTTATATTCTTTTTCAATATATCATAGCTGTGTTCATAAATTTTCCTCTGAAAGTGCCTTTCAGTTTTACCTATGTAAAAACAAGTGCAACTAGAGCAAAGTGTAATGTAAACCATCCTCTTAGATGTGCAGTTACCTTTGACTAAAAAACTTTTAGAATTATAAGAATTTTTAAGAAGATCCTTTCATCTTCTAAAATAAAACGGTATTGATTACAATGTCGTGTACCCAATGTCGACATGCTCTTATATAAGCCATCTTGTTTTTCAAATAACCCTTTACATTTTTTTCCTGTTTTATAAATAAATTCTGAAGTCTCATCAATTAATTTCAATAATTCAGACTCTACTTTAAAAACACTCCAATTGCTCTTTACTATTTCATTAATCTGTTTCACATTACTACCATATTTAGTAACTAGAGAATTAGTAAAGTTCGTTGTCACTTTTTTCTGTCTATTACCATGTTCTTAAGCTCTACCCCACAGTATAATCTCATCAGTGGCTGATATTTTATACCCCATCCTTTAGCGACTTCATTTCCTACCTTCTGAAACATTGCATAGGGGTAATCTCGTTCCAAAAACATCTTTTCAGTTTTTCAAGTTCCACTATAAAAATTCAACATTAGAGCACATTCTAGCTGCTCTTACCAGCTGTCCTTTAAACATTTAAACATGTTTCTTTTACAGTAGTAGGGGTGGCAACATTTGAAATGAAAGTATATGTTGGAAAAGGATGGTTTCCTATAACAGTTCAGGTTAGTATTCTTAAAGATAGTTACATTCACATAATTAATGTTATTAGTATTATGCTGATAGGTGAACTTCAAAAAATCAGTAGTATTGTTAGTATAATTTACAAAATCACTAATTCATTCCTCAGAAGTAACACAAAAAATAAAAATATCATCCAAATATCTTAAATAAAATTTCCAACAATCTGTACATAACCAAATTTTCATAAATTGAGGTTCACGCTGTGCTCATTGCTGCCCTTTGTACTCTCTGTCAAAAAATATAAAATTGTTATAAAAAAATAATTACATTAATTCTATCTAGGAGAAACCTGATTACACAGTTATCAAGCTTATTAAGTTCTAATAATGCCAAGTGGAAAAAATCCAACCCTATTCTTTGTACTATACTAGTAAATAGATCTATTACATATACTGTTAAAAATGTTTTCTTCAGTATAGAAATTCTGTTTAATTTTACTCAAAAAGTCCCAAGAGTCCCTCAGGATATGTGGGATAGATGTAAATACATTTTTAAGAGTCCACTCCACAAAAACAGCTAGTGGGTAAGTTGTTGACACCTTTGCTGCTACTATTAGCCTACATGGAGGGTCTAAATAGTCCTTGTGTACCTTTGGGATTCCAAACAGGGCTGGTATTAATGGGTTCTTCAAAAATGAAAAGTTATTTGCTCACCATAACTAGGTATCTATGTTATCTATTTTCATTCTTCCTAAACCCATGGGTTGGATCCAGTTCTTGGATATGACTTGGCCACATACTCCAGACTTTGGATCTACCTCTTAAACTCCTCTCTATACCCATAATGCACTATTCCATCCCTGTTACCTCAGATTGAGTTTGTTGCCATAGAACCCTATACCTAAACAGAGACAGGTATAGCTCACAGAGAAAAGAAAGTCTCAAACTCAGAACTGTAGCTTCCACATACAATCCTATAGGTCTCTGCAGAAAAATGGATGGAGGATGGATGGGAGGGAAGTTGAGGAAGAATGAAAATGGACAATACAGACACTTAGTTATGGTGAGTACATAACTTTTAAATCTGATATTGTCCTTTTCATTCTTCCTCAACCATTGGGACAGAGTCCCCAGCTATGTTGATCTTGGTTGACACTCCTGGAAGGATAGTCCAGAGTACTGTCAGATCAAAGGAAACTTTGTTTGCAGAGATAATATCCAATTTGTAATGAGTAACAAAGGTATAAGCATTGCACCATGTGGCTGCAGCACAAATATCATCAATAGATGTTCTTGCCCAAAAAGCAGATGAAGCAGCCATGAATCTGGTTGAATGAGCCTTGGGAGGTTTAGCTGAGGTCAAGCCTTGTTGAGAATAAATCCAAGAAAAACAGTCTGTAATCTGTTTGGCTAGAGTGACTTTAAAGACTGGACAACCCAGTCTTTTTTGTGAAAAAGAGACAAAGAGTTGATCTGATTTTCTCATTTATTTTTCTGTGAAGATAAAAAAGTAACTTCTGAGTACATCAAGGAGAAGACTGGTAAGTGAATGGATTGATTAAAGTTATTTTCAGAATCCACTTTATGTAAAAAGAGAAGGGTTTGTCCATAAGGTAACCCTATATTTATGAAAAATAATGTAAGGTGTTTTTGAGGAAAGAGCCTGGAGTTCAGGTATTCTCTTTTCAGAAGTAATGGCTACCAAGAATACTGTTTTCCATGAAAGGAATTTAAAATCATTTTTAGCAGAAAGTTCAAAAAAGGTTTCCAAGTTAGACCTTGCAGCATAACTGTGAGATCCCAAGGTGGTGAAAGATCTTTTATTGGTGTTCTGAAAAGAAAAATACCCTTTAAGAATGCTTTGCATAATTTGGACGAAGCCAATGAATAATTTCTGTCTATCATGTGAACATTAGAAATTGCTTCCAACTGGAGTTTGATCATAGAGAAACTCACTCCTTCCTTAAAAAAGACTGCTAAAAATTGAAGTAGGGCAGAAATCGGTGCACAGAAAGCTTCAAGGACATTATTCAAAGCCCAAAGGGAGATTCTTTTCCATTTGCTCTTGTACACCTTTTTAGTAGATTCTTTTGAGAAACCAATATAATAATATATACAGTTGGTGAGAGCCTAGGTAGTTTAAACATTACTGGAAGTGGAGAAACCATGCAGTTAGTCTGAGGGTGTGGATATTGGGATAGTACATTCCTGACAGGTGAGACAGGAGATCTGGAGATGGCTTCACTATCCATGGACGATAATGAAGGTAAGACCTTAGGAAGTGGAACCATACGTGTCAAGGCCAGAATGGAGAAATGAGGATGGCTGAGCTCTTCAGCCTGTTTGCTTTCTGCATAAATTTTAGTATCAAGGGAAGAGGGGGGATAGATGTAAAGGAGACCAGAGGGCCAATCATGGACTAGAACATCTCACTGTGACTCCCCTAGGGGGATAAGAGTGAAATTTCCACTGCATTTGTTGTTGTGAGGAGATGCAGCAAAATAGCAGCATGGCTGGCCCCAAAGACGGAAGATACTTTCTACCACAGATTGGTTAAGAGACCACTCATGAGTCATCAAGATGGGTCTGTTTAGTTTGTCTGCTAACACACTGGCTTTCCACTGAATGTGCAGTACCACTAGAAAGCAGTCTGACAAGATCACCCATTCCCACACTCTCATGGTCTCTCTGCAGAGGGGATAAGATCAGGTTCCTGCCTGTTTGCTGATGTACCACACTACAGATATGTTGTTGCTCTGAACTGCAATCATCCCCAGATGGGGAGCATTTTAAAATCCTGCTGTTTGAATAGGATTGCTGTCTTCTCTAGTATGTAGATATACAGACTGGTTTCTTGGGGAGACCACATGTCTTGGAGCATCCTTCCCTGGAAATGTCCCCCCTACTCCAATTGAGAAGCATCTGGGGTCGCTGTGGCCAAGGGGGTTGGTAAAACAAAAGGTCGGCCTACATGAATGTTGTCCAACTACATACACCAACAGATGTGTTGTTTGCAAACTGAAGTTATCCTGACTGGAAAATATAGGGGATGATGTAGAATGGACCACTGAAAATCTAGAGTCCATTCAAGGACATGCATAAAGAAATGTTCCAAGGGAAGTAGTACAGTGGCTGCTGCCATACAGCCTAATGCTTGAACTACTGATCTTGCTGAAGAAAATGCATGGGTGATTAATAAATGAACCTGATTTTTGATGGTGGATATGCGATGAAGTGGCAGTGAAGCTATTTTAGTGTTTGCATTCAGAAGTGTACCAATGAACTCCAGGCTCTGGACTGTTGTCAGGTTTGACTTGGCATAATTTATTATTATTCCTAGAGACTGGCAGATCTAGAGCAAATAGTCTCTGGCGGGACTTGGAGACAGTTGTAAGGAGCCAGTCAAGATATAAAAACACATGGAATGTTCTGAGTCCCTGTTTGCTGATGTACTGGACTACAGACATGTTGTTGGTATGAACTGCAATTGTCCCCAGAGGGAGGGCAACTACCACTGCTGTACACCTGGCAAACATCTGGGGGGCTGTGGTGAGTCCATAGGGAAGGGTTCTGAATTGGTAGTGACTAGCTCCCAGCCAAAAGCGTAAATGTCTTCTGGAGCATCTGTGTATTTTGATGTGATAGTATGCATCCTGAAGATCTATCAAGCACATTCAATTGTCCTTGTGAAGAAGAGGTAGGATGGACTGTACTGTGACCATTTTGAACTTTGACTTCTTTACATACTGGTTCAAATTGCTTAGATCCAAAGTTGGTCTGAGGTCCCCTATTTTCTTGGACACTAAAAAGAAGCATGAGTAAATTCTGAATTCTATCTAGTCTGGTGAAACCTGTTGGATAACTAATTTTTCTAGCAGCTTTTGAATTTCTTTTGCTGCGGCCTTCCTCTGACTGGGTGGTACGTCACGAAGCTTCTTATTCTTGTGAAAAGGAATTTGGAAAAATGGAACAAAATAACCTCTGGATATGATTTTTAACACCCAGGTATCTTTTGTTATATTTGCCCAGTCTTCTGGGTGCAGGGATAGTCATCCCCCAACTGCCTCCAGAGCTGAACAGTCAGGCAGCACTTCAGGAGCACTGAAAAGGTCTGTCCAGAAAAGAATCTCAGAACCCCTGGTTCTGTGGGCCTCCTCCACAACTAGTGCAACATCTCCCATTAGAATTTCCTCCTCTCCCTCTGGAGAAACTGTTCCCACACGGATCCTGAAAAGGTCCCCAAAATTTATGGAATCAAATTTTCTTACCACCTCTCTGCTTCTTGGGAAAGGTCCATTGAGAGGTAAAGAACTTGATTCTCAAGGCAAACAGGGTCTTTCCATCTGTTCACTGCAAATAAGCATCTCTTTCACTGATGGCCTAAACAAGGAGATGCCATCAAATGGGGTGTTGATAAAAGATGTCTTAAAGGGAGCTACAAAGTTGCAGAGCCACATCCACATGTCTCCTAAGGGCAATGCCTGAACCAGCTGCTCACAAGGGACCATCGGCCATGTGAGAGAGCAACCTCATCAAAGCATTTGAAACAGACCAAAGAGTGATCAGCTGTGACGCCATTCTTTTTAAGTCCTCTGTGGACATGGACTCTGAGAGACAATTTGAAGCTCTTTGGTCAAATCTCTCTGAAGACTCATGAAGTGTGCCAGGTAATTAAGAAACCTCACTGCAAAGGTTGCCAAGACAAATACTCACTTTCCATATCTGTCCAGAGCCCTAGGCTCCCTGTTTGGTGGATGAACAGAAGAACTCTGTTCTGCTAGCTCTTTCTTGGTGACTACTGACAACACCAAACCATCAATCAAGACTTCTTTGCTCCAGTGGGGTCTGTCTTTCAGCAGGGATAAAAAACTTGTCAGGTCTTTTGGGGATAGGTTTGACAGTATCCAGTTCCTTACAAGCCCAGAAGGAAACTAAATCAATACGTTCATCCGCCAGGGGAGAGGGGGACCCAAGATGTAGATGGGCCAGAACTAAAAGCTTCCAAAAATACTGATTCTTCTGGAGAGGGGTTTTGGGAAGATCAACCACCTTTTTGCTTTAGGATCACTAAAATGTGTCCGACGGAGATGTCAGCCGGTGGTGATCTGGTGGATCCTTCTCCTTCATGAAAAATGGTATCCTCCGAGAGTGACTCCATTGGGGAGTCAATGTGTCTCCTTTTGCATGTTCTCTTATGATGTACCTCCTCTGTGGGATGTTCAGGTGAGGTGTCTGAAGACAGGGAAGTTCCTCTACTGGAACTGATTGGACACTTACTGGAACTGGATGTCCCTATGGAGTAGGTCTGACACACTCAAGCTGGGATCCAATGAGGGGAAGGGTATTGGATCTGAAAAAATGAGAAGGCAGTTCTCTGGAGTGAAAAAAAGCCCTTTTCACAACCTCAAAGGTCAGAGGACCCGGGCAGATTTTCGACCAGCCTCCATAGAGCTGAAATTCCCAATGAAGGTAGGCTTGACTATTCTTGGAGCCATGCCTTGAGGAACTAACTGGACCTGAACTATCCAAGTGCTAAGGCTCTGAGGGGAAGGGATGGATCCAACAGCATCTGAGTCAATCCCAGCCCCTGGGATCCAATGTCAACACTTTGGCTCTGGGACCTGTTCCAATCCTAGGGTATCAGAGTGTAAGTAGTCAAGGATGTGGTTGGAGTCAAAGAAGATATTTTCTTCAGATCTGACCCCAAATATCTCAGGGATTTTAGATCCTGGCACTCTGAAACCACTGGATGGATCAGAGAAGGAGATACAATGGTCTTAGACATCATGGAAAGACTCAAGATCCAACAGTGGATGGAGTTGGCAAGACCTCCAGCTGGATATGAGCTCTGGAAAATGTTTACATCATCCTATCCACATCTGCCTGCAATAAGTTTCTGGAGAATCTAGAGGAAGTAATGGATGGTGGCCTGGAATGTTTCTTTGAAGTCTGAAACAATGAAAAATGCAGGGTGGGTGACATAATTGGAATTAGGCTCCTGTAAGAAGTGCCAGGCTTCAGATCCGAGGACTTAGGATTTGAAGGTTGCTGTAGGGCTTATTGAAGTCACTATAGAAGCCAAAGCCTTGGGATCTGAGGTTTTCAGGATGCAATGATTTAGTCTTTGGATCTGTCAGAGTTGCATCCAAAGTTCTTCTAGTCTTGGATGGTGGCTCTCAAGACCTTGGGGACTTTGGTGAGGAGCATTTTCTATGCTCCAATGGAGCAGACTTGCTACTTTTGGAGGAGGTTTGAGCCCCTGACAAAGATGAAGCAGGGAGAACTTATTCAGTCTGTCTGCCAAGGCTCTTGGATTAAATGTGGAACAAATGGAACAAGCAGTATCTAAGTGTCCAGCTCCAAGACAGTAAACACACTCCTTGTGAGCATCCAAATTGGTGAATTGGGGATTTTTTGCTCACAAGAAGTGCATTTTTTTAATCTCATTGGTTTATCCAACATGGTAAGCAAATACACAGAGGCAAATCAAAGAGTAAAGAGAACATTTTTTTTGAGAAAAGGGAAGCTTAGCAAAGGATTTTAATTACCAGTAATGGTAATGATTAAAGATATCTTGACATTAATGGGGAAGCAAAGCAATACCAACAATGGTAATCACAGTTTTCTACTCTTTAGAAAGGAAAAGAAGAAAATCAGTAAAAACGGTCCTATTGTTTTCTAAGATAAACTAAGAGGAATGACAGTCAAAGATAAGAAAAAAGGTTAAAAGTTTTACATTATAAGAAAAAGGTTGAGATAACTCACAAAATACAACTGCAAAAACTTGAGAGAGGAACCTGCATCTGTTTGTGATGGTGGAAAACGAGATCTGAGGTAATGTTTTTATATCTACCCCACATATCCTGAGGGACTCTTAGGACTTTTTGAGTAAGATTAAATAGAATTCTTATACTGAAGAAAATATACGGCAGATGTAATAGATCTATTTACTAGTATACCACACTGGAAAGGGTTAGATTTGTTCCACATAGCATTATTAGAACTTACTGAGCTTGATAACTGTTTAATTAGGTTTCTCATAGAATTAATGGAATTAATTATTTATAACAATTGTATCTTTTTTGAAGGAGAGTACCCATGGGTTGCGGAAGAATGAAAAGGACAACATTAGATCAGAAAATTATAGGTCTCCAAGGGAATTACCCCCTACATAACAGAATCTTCTAGAAATAAATACATTGTTTATACTCAATACAAATTTCATTCTTATATACTGTTAAATATTTGTTTGTGTCTTGTAACATATTGAAAATTTTACTCACATAATCAATTTTGTCAACAAGCACAATTCCTTATTGCAATTCATCACTCTGAGTGATTAGCTCATTAAAGACTTCAACATTTGCTGTTCTTCTCTATTAAGGTTCCAGTGGGCTAAACTCTTAACTTTTTTTAATTCATAGAAATAGCTCTCACACCATTTATCAAAACTGGCTATATCTGTATTTAAAGGGAGATTAAAAGTGTTTTTCTTTTTACATACAACTTCTACAGAACCAGTACCTATATTTTGTTCAAATGACTGTATTGTTAGATTGATTTTAGTTCTAGAAGTAGGCTTGAGATGTCCAGTAACCTATTAGTATGAATTAAAAACCTTTACTAAATAATGAAACATGTCCTACTGTAAGTTCTAAGTTACTGTAGTAAAAAATGTTAAATTTTCCTACCTAACCATTAAGGAGTCCTTATGCATTAAGCCATTAAGCAAAACGCCATTCTTGTAGAGCTCAATTTTCCCTCCATTAACTGGGAGACTTTGCATCCTGAAACATGTTTCTCCGAAATTCTTGAACTTCACTGATATATCGTGCATTTATTCATCTACAGTGAGAATCAGTTAGTATACGCCCCAACCACGGCTGATAAAATCCTTACGAATAGTGGGCTACTTTGCACTCCACTAATTGCAATTTCCTCCCTGTTCAAGTTGGACTACAAATCAGTCACATTTACCTTAAGAGTGAAACTGGAAGCATCTGCCAAACTTGGGTATTCAGAGAATATGCCAAGTCTAAGCTACTAAATAATCTACTAAAAGTGAGTAATGACCTGGCTAAAATCAAAATCCCCTTCCTCTTGACAACTCTGCTGCTTATGTGGAATCCTTTACTGCCAAATTCTCTGCATATGTAAATTGCTGCATGGATGTATCTGCCCATTCAGAAGTAAATACAACACCACATTTAAAAATAAACCCTATGGTGAAACCCTAATATAAAATAGGCTCTATAATACCTCACTGCAGACAAAAATAAATGTTTACTCTCAAGATGCCAGTAGTGCTCCATCTAAACTTAAGGAACTCCTGACCCAGATCAAATCAATGAAAGCCAGATATGAGGTAAACACAGTGACAATGCAAAGGAAAACCACAAAGCCTCCACAAAGTATATTAGAAATCTCAGAAACAATGTCTAGTACTGTGCAAAGCTAATAGTAAAGGATATCACACACTTAGGTCTAAAAAAACACAAATCTCCCAAAAGCAAGTCCTCAAGGCACTCTCCAAGACTAAGAACACTACTTCTGGATAGCACACCAGGATGCCTACTGGTTAACCTGAAACGTGACTTGTCAGATTCCTTACATATTTTATTCAATATCAACCTCCAAACAGGCTTTGTGTCAGATTAATGGAGGAGAACAGTAGTTATCCACTTATACACAGGTGGGGCATCAATGGACCTAAGTAACTGTAGACCCATAAGCCTGACCAACCTCATCTGTAAGGCTATGGAAAGGATCATTATAGAATTATTAAAGACATAGTTACCCTACAAACACAACCCAAACCAGTCTCAGTTTGATATGGGCAGATCCTACCTATATATCATGGTCAAATTCTTTTAGAAGGTTATAGGAGAAATGTATGAAGGCAAATCAGCACACATTGCATACCCAGACCTTGCAAACGCATTTAACACTATCGATCAGCTATCATAGATGACATCTCTCAAATAAATGCAAATCCCTATGTAATTCATTAGATAGCAAATTGGCTCACAAACAGATCTCAGGAAAATTAAGGTGGGCTGCTGTACCACCTCCGTAAGACTTGTCACTATCATAAAGTAACACAGTGTAAAAATGAGAACTCCTGCATGCTTCAGTACACATTTACAATCCCACTGGATACATCACCTAAAGGTAGCATTTTTTTTAGAGGAACAAATGCCAGCATTACATGACTGAGTCACTTTCTTATGTTCAGTTGTTCAGTAATCCATACAGACAAAATGATAAATAGCAATAAATCCTACACTTAATAAACCCTACAATTACATTCCTCTATGAGGTAGACGGATGGGCAGAGAGAAAAGAAGTGTCCCCAGTTATTCACACAAAGTATTAAGTGCCTATAAAAGTCATAGCTTTAGCTAAACAGCTCATGTTCAGGAAGAAGTTAATGCGATGATCAGGATAATTCTGGAATCAGAAATAAATTATATAAATTACTTAAAAGCACTACCTCTGACATAAAGCAATGCAAATACCCATTCTGGGCTGAAACCTTTGATCATAACAATAAAGGAGAGTAGACTGGCCAAAGATGGTAGATTATGTATCCAAAAATAGAAACAGAAGCAATATTTAGACTTCTTTGTTGGTTATGAACTTTTTCAGAATGTGGAAGCAATTTATACCCAATAATAAGATTTTTCTAAATATCACCTTGTAACACAGATGATTGTTAAGTACATCATTACAGCACAGCCACCCACATCTGAATTGTCAAACAGTTATTAGTTACCTGGGGCTGGCATGACATTTCATTTGTTGGAAAAGGATTTTTTTCCTTTTTAAATTATATTCCCTGAAGAAAAATGTATAAAAACAGATGTGGAAACAGAGATCACAGAGTCAGAATAACTTATAATTTCTTTTCTGTAAAAATGCATAGAAAACTACATTCAATACAGACCCCGCAGTTTGATACAAAGAAACACACATTCCATTCTTCAGAAACATAATGAAATTTTTCTCAGACCAAAACGATATAATAAAAGCCTGTCTGATGAAGAATACCTTTCATAATCATACTTTCTAGACAAGTAAGAAAAAAGGGAAAAAGTGTTGCACAATAATGCAAAAAAAGCAGTAAAATTAGCCGACATACATGAAAGGTGATGCTATAATACATTCACTAGTTCTCTGAAATGTAAAATTATAAAGCCATCCAGTCATAACAATGTGTCTGACTGAGAACTCTCAAAATAATCCATACTACCTAATACTATTAAAAGTAAAATAAATAAAATTTAAATGTTTGCTTCAGTTACTGGACCAAATAAATGCCCATGAGCTGAAGAGCAATTACATAGATAGCTTTATTCTTTACTCTGGCAAAATAACTCAAAACAAAATGTATTTCAGTTCTGGTACAGAGGATCTTAGTTGAGTCTCTAACCAAAATCTGCTTATTATGTGTTTGAGACATGGATGTCAAGAAATTCACCTCAAGAGTAGAATATTGTGCATTTATTCATCTACAGTGACAGCTGCGGGGAGGGGGACAAGTCTGATATACAATTATACCAATATTAAGGTGGCAGTTTCTACAGATATTTTCTATAAAAAGTTATGAAAAGTAATATAAACTGTAGCTTCACCTCTATTCTTAGCTAGAATGAGGTGAAATGTGTATAATATGGTAATGACCTTATAAGAAAGTCCAACCTCCAGGCTTAACATCAAAGGGGGAAGAAATTGCTATATAAGATAGTATTGTGTAAGAGTAAATTATTTACCTAAAAACATATATTCTGATACCTGTTTAAGTTCTACCTGCAGACATAGTCAGAAAACATGTGGCAGCACATATGTAAGTCTATACTGCATCAGTGCTAATTATGTAACAAAAAAAAACTGAGATAGCTCAAATCCAAAATACCTTTTGTGTCCTAACAGACAAGAAAGTTGGGGTTTCATTGTTAGGTCTAGTGAAAACATCTCAAAAGAAATTATACCATCTAATACTCTGTTGTATCCTAATCAGGAAAAGAAGTAGGGTGGTATGCAAACTGGTGCAGGATTAGTGAGTAAACTGCACCTCTAGTCCCACACTGAAGCAGGGTATAACAATAACTGGGGTACTGGATTAGAAGTGAAAGTATCCTAATTTACTTTTTTACATGGACTGAGTCCTGGGATCTAGCTCTCAGGCAGGGCTGGGAGGTAGCTGCAAAACGTGCATATCCATGCTGAAGTTTCCTGAATTGAGAAGGGCACACAATGTACTCTGATTAAAAGATTAACTCTGAAAAGTGAATTTGGGGAAGTTCATGTTCAAAGCGGTCAATGCTGAGGCTGCCCTCAATCTGTTTATCTACATGGAGGAGAGCCTCAGGGCTCAAACTCCAGTAAAATAAGCCTATATCAGTGCTGACATTAATGACATCAGTCTCAACAATGTGGGTCCATGCTGAGAGAATTGAATGGTCTGTGTTGGGAAATAATGTAAGGTCAAAGAACGAAAAAGGCCAAAGAAATGCTCAGGCCTCCTTCTGGTCAAATGTGTGCAGGAATCAAGACAGGATCAGTCAAGTAACAAAACAAAGAATTGTATCAAATAGCAAACGACATAAAACAACAGAAATTCCAGAAAGAAACAATATTAAACAACATACTGATTTCAGTGTTTTAAAGAGATTCATGACATCACATCAAAATAGCATAACATTGAACTACAAATGGCAGAACCCAAATGGTTGATCATGAGTAGTTCAGGAAAGAAAAAGAAAAGAAAAACGTCTTTTGGCATGGGGATCAAACCACTCTGCACCCCACAACCCCTGCTAAATATAGATACAGGACTGCGCTACAGTGGGGCAAGACCAAATTTTCAAATGTCCACTCTTCTGCAATATCACTCAGGAAAAGCAGGTAAAGTATAATCAGCTGATTCTCATTCAGGCCTACCAGTTTTTCCTATTATTGACAAGCAGACCTTGCTTCCTTCAAAACAGATCTTTTTTTATGTTTTTTTCCTTTTCACCTACTCAAGCTTGACCACTTGGGTTTGATCATTTGCAGTTCAGGTTTCTGACATTGCAAAAAAATGTCATACTCATTTTAAAAGATACCTTCATCAGTGCTACGGCACACTTCCTTATTGAAGAATAAATTCAAACTTTTCAGTAACTCCGTTTATGGACTCTACTGATAATATTTGATGCACACTGTAGTACAGTTCCAAGGAAGACCATATAGATATCAGTGCCACTAACACCCAAACAGAAATATGAGCCCAGTATCGATTAATACAAGTTCAGTGTCAAGCAAAAATGTTAGTACCAGAAAAATTTCACTCTGGTATTGTATTTATTGGCATAAAGGAAGTCCAACGCCAACACATAGGTCATGGCTTACATAAGGCATGTCTTAGCTTCAAGCTGAAAACAACCATACCCGACAGTCGAAAATCAACCGAGATCCAGGGTCACTGTCAATAATGAAGTCTGCCTTAAACTAAAGTAAGAATTTGATCTTTCTCATAATTGTCGTTTAATCTAGCGCTGGGGTCAATGTTAGCATGAAGCAGGCAACAAAATTACAGTGTGGCATCACAGCAATACACAACTGTAACTATCACCAAAGCCAAACACAGTTCTGGTGAGAGATGCAAACTGAAAATAATTGGTTTGATTGTAAAAAAAAAAAAAAAGGATCACCTCACAGATATAGCAGTTAGCTCAGAGGATTAAAGCTATGAACTGTTGAAGAGCTGCTTCCTGTAGACAAGGGTTTGATTATCTTACCCTTCATTTGCCTACTCTCTGACCTTGAGTAAGTTACTTAAGCAGACTGTGCTTTGGAGTAACTGGAAAAATTGGGCTAGGCTCCTCAATGGTCTTCTGGACCACATGCCTAGTAACTACCTATGAATTTATGAATCTCTAAACCACTGAGCACAGCTGAAGCCTGGAGATAATCAAATGGTGGCTGCCAGCAGGACCAAGGTACATTTGCTGCCTTATGAACAAAAGAGGCACAATAAAGACGTCCCTTGGTTAGTAACTCTGAGTTTAGAAATCATGAAACACAAATGAAACTAGCATCTGAGAAGCATGAATCCAACAGTAAAAAAATGTGAATACTGGAAAAACAGGAAGAAGATAAGCTGTTTTTTTTAAATATTAACCTTAAAACAGAATATTCCACAGTCATAAGTGACCAGGAAAAGAGATGAAGTACAAAAATCATAATCTTTGTCAGAAGTACTACAGTTCAAAACAGTAGTTTGAGGCCATTTATAGTAGTTATTCAACCTTAAGAGTGGCAAAAGACATCTGCTGAGGGTGTCTTCTGTAAAGTGGAAATGAAAAAAATTTGTTGGGGAGACAGTTTTATAGCTTAGAAAGTTCTAGATAACTGCCAGCCTAGAGTCTTATGAGTAGAGGAGGATAGACTGGTCTTCTATCTCATTTAATTATTAGGCATCATGATGTAAGGTATACTCATTTTGCATTTTTCCACATTATTCCTTAAAACTGCTAGGCAAGAAATGATTAAGTGTAAATATTATCTCAGTTAAAAATGTTGAATTTCACTGGTTCTTCTGAGAACTGTAGGTAAGGCTGCTTCTTTAGAGCATACCTAAACCAACAGGTTAATACTGCAAGGTTTTGTATAGCTTACGGAATGATTCAGTACAATATAGCAAACAGCTTAAGTTAAATATTGCACTAACACAAGGCCAATGCCACATCATCTTCTATAACTATGGAGTCACAAAGAACCATCTCCTTTGAATGTGTGTCAGCTTTCTGCAGCATCTATGTAAAGCTGGAGGTAGCAGATTTCAAAACTAGTATATTTTTGTAATCTTACTCTGTCTGTCTGTACTGTTACATTAGTTAGTTCAGCTGATTTCTGTCTTTTTGCATCACACCATACTGTGGCACAGTAGAAAGTGTAGTCTTTTAATGTCCTGTGCTATACAATCCAACAACAATGGTGCTGACAGTGTCCCATTCCAGATTCCTCCTTAAAAAAATGTATGTATGTATACATGTATTTATTAATGTATGCACGTGTGTATATAGGTATTTATTTGTTTATTTGTGTTTGCTAGTAAGTGAGGTAGACTGGTTCTTGGACCTTTTTTGGCAATGATTCCGGTACATATTTCACAAAATTATAAATAAGTCACATAATTCATTTCATAACACAAAATTCATACAAGTCACATTCTCATTTCATTGCATAGTGTTTACAATATTCCATACAATTTTTACTGTCCGCGCCTCAGAAAGAAGCCATAAAATATTTTACAAGTCATATAGTTCACTGCTAGAGAATTTATACCTTTCTTCAGAAGTACATTCATACATGAGTAATAGCCACAATGAAACCAAAATAAAGTGATGCAATAGTGTTCAAATAAAACACCGGAACCAAAAAAGAGCACTAAACGTTTCGAGTCCTCAGTCTTCAGTTTATTACAAAATGTTAAGCGCTTTCGTCAATGCCAGTTGACTTCCTCAGAACACTCCAAAAATATAAAAACTTGGTTTAAATAATACATACCCAATGGTAATTGGTTAAATATTCCACCAATGATTTGATGAGAATAACCCCAATTCATGAATATTAAATACAGTTCATGAATATTAAATATACCATGTTATAAAAACACTAAAACACATAATTTATACATTTGTGTAATCACATCTATTTTACAAACATGTTCTTCACAATATGGCATATTTATTATATCACAGTGTATTACCTAAACAAAAAAACCTTAGAAAAACCTTTTTATATAACTAAAACCTGCCCTGCCTTTTCTCTTAATATTGGCAGGATTGTTAGGTGGTCGTTTAGCCCTGGAAAAAAGTTAGCAGCCAATCTTAGTTGCCATAATAGTTCCTTTTTGCTGAGAACATTTTGCCAATCTCCCCCTCTTGCTTCAATATATACAATATCAAGAATAGCAAATTTAAAACCACAAAAGTTAGCTAATTGTAGACTGTGTTTAAATAAAGCATTTGCTTCCTTCTTATTTTTTATATCATAGAGATGTTCGTAAATCCTGGTTTTAAACAGTCTCTCAGTTTTTCCAACATAAAAAGATGTATAGGTATTACACCTAGCAATGTACACCAGTTTACTTGAAAAACAGTTGCCCTTTCTCAAAAACACAGTATTTTTATTTTTATTAGCTAG
Source organism: Protopterus annectens (assembly GCF_019279795.1). Lineage (NCBI taxonomy): Eukaryota > Metazoa > Chordata > Ceratodontiformes > Protopteridae > Protopterus > Protopterus annectens. The sequence goes on from NC_056725.1 coordinate 1,560,118,686, forward strand.
GGAAACAGAGCTTTCCTGTAAAATATAGGGGCAATAGGGGCATCTACCACAAGGTCTACTCCCATTGGAATTTCCCCTATGTCCTCCCATTGTTTCCTTGTGAATTTCTTATCCAGTCTCTGTTTCCAATCTTTTCTATCCTCCTGTGATTGATTGCCCTCCTAATTATCCTTTTTTTAACAGCTTTTGTTCTAGATTTAACTAAAGTTTGTACAAGAGCAGGATTATCACTCAGGATTCCCCTATCACATTCTCTTTGCTTATACTCTAATATTAGTCTCTGGTAGGGAGGGCAGTCTCTAGCCTGCAGCCCAAATGTCTTCTTAGCCTCTTCACATTCTATTATCATTCCTTCTCTAGTTATTTGCTCCCAGTACCTTGATTCCCTTGAAAGTTTTCTCTAGTAAATTCCAGCCCCCTCTTGCCTATTCACTGTACCCCTAATTGCAGTCATGCCTATTGACAGAATCTCCCTTCTCCATTCTTGTGTTGGTTTAGTTCTTAGAATACTTTCTTCAGCTTTATGAATACAATATTCTGTATAGCTGTTGTTATTCTCCTTAAGGATCTGCTTCCAAAATCCTACTCTCTCTATATTTCTCAAACCCCTCCCCGACTTAATCATTATTCCTTTCCACTTTAAATTAAAGCTTTCTGCTTGTGTTATGTATATGAGCCTTAACTGTATGGCTCTAAAATATCCCTTAAAATCAGGTAATCCTAAACCACTTTGTTCTATTGGAAGGATCAACTTAACCCACTTGATCCTTGCCCTTTTCCCCTCTCAGATAAAATCCTTCAACTCTTTATTGATTACTGTCTATACTGTCTACTCTGGTGGATAAAAATATGCCTGACATGTACATAAAGCTAAAGGGACTGAAAACATTTTCGCTGCTTGTATCCTACTATCCATATCCATGAACACAAGCTTCCAGTTAGTTTTTGTATTATCTTTTGCTAGTCTCTTCCCACATATCCTTAGCTATCATAGCAGAATCCTTCTTTAACTCACACTCCTAAATACTTAATTTTATCTTGTCCACATATATATGGGTAAACCTGAGGAAGCGTGCTTTGGATGCACGTGAAAGCGCTCGTTATCTAAATAAATCAATCAACTTTATTTTTATTCCTACGTTGTGGTGGCTTCCATCTAGCTGTTTTTCTATATATGGGTATTGCTGAACCAGCTCTTGTGTGGGTACATATTTTGCAGCTATAGCCTTTGTTTTGTCTTCATTCATTTTATATCCCGAAAAAACTGAAACTGCCTCATAATGTTCCACAACACTGAGATGTCCTTTTCTGGTTTTATCAGGTACAAAATAATATCACCTGCAAATAAAGCCAATTTTTTTTCATTACCATACCAATTATATCCTTGAATTTCTGAGTCCCTTATTTTTTTGCCAGTAGCTCTAAATATAATGCAAATAACAAAGGGAAAAGAGGACAGGCCTGTCTGGTTCCTCTGTTCAGACACAACGTCTAGGAGTGGAACCCTCCCAGTTTAATTTTTTTCCTCTAATCCTACATATATCCTTCTAATTAACCTTATGATTGCATCAGGGAATGCAAATACTTGCATTGCCCTTCATATCAGATCCCAGTGTACTATGTCGGATGCTTTCTTCTGCATCAAGATCTCCAACAACAGCAGTACTTTCTTTCTCTCTGCTTCCCTCTTGATCATCGTTCTATTAATATAATGAAATGTTTGCCTCCCCACCACAAAAGCATACTGATCCATATCTATTAGTTTTGGCATCAGCTGTGCCATACCTTTAGCTATTATAGACATAAACACTTTATAATTGTGATTTAAAATTGAAATGGGCTGATATGAAGCTGGGTCTGATGGGTATTTACATTCTTTAGTATTATAGCCACCACAGCTTTCTTCCAAGATGTTGGTGCTTCCCCTCCTTTTAAAATACTGTTAAACAAAACCTTCCAGATCTTTACCACTTTCATCCCTCCTAGCTTCCAAACTTCCACAAAAATAACATCTATTCCTGGTGACTTTCCAGCAGATTGATTATATGTCACTGTTTTTATCTCATCTCCTCCTCTCTTAACTGTTAATTGTTGAGCCTCATCTGATTCTAACTTTGGCATACAACTCTTCCGTAAATATTTCCATTTGTGCTTTTTCTTGATTTCCACATTCCTCTGTTTTATACAATTTTTCATAAAATTTCTGAAATAGCTCTAATATCTCTGCAGGATCTCTGTTTTTTATAGGCTCCTTAAGTTTGGCAACAACCCTTTCTACTTTCTCTGCCTACATCATTGTGCTAAGAGTTTTTGTGTTTTGAAGTTATTATCAAAAACAGTTGTTTAACAGCTATCTTTCTAAACTCATGCATATTATCCAGATAGTTTCTTATTTTATCTTTAGCACTCAACAGTTGTGCCTCTTCTTGGGCTATGGGGTTCCCCTTATTCTGCAATACTTTAACTTTTGTCAGCCCCTCTAAATAATTATTGTCCAGTGAATCTAACTTTTAGTCTGGGCAAAGTTAGTAGAGTGGGTAATCTGTGCCAGCCCTTCTCAGGTGTGTATGTGTGTGTAAAAATTAAATCTCAAAGTGTGTGTGTCAGCTACTTGGAGCACGGACATGAAGCACTGGATGCACAGTGCTAGTGGTGAGCCTTTTTGCAGACCTGGGGAGAGACAGATAGAGTGCATGCCCTGTGTGCTCTTAAGGGAATTGTGCTTGATGCAGAGACATCTGTATCTGGAAATAGTGAGTGTATCCATTTGTATTCTAAGTGCATGTCTCTTTCCAGTGTCAGTGGTGAGGATTTAGGATCCTTGTTTACTGGCCCAGCATGGGGACATCACAGCATCTTTCATGGTGGGTGCTTTCTATATTGTGTGTTTGTAAGGTTGTAAATATTAATTGTTTGTTAGGTTACTTTTAGAAGGACTTTGAGGTTTAGATAGGTTACTTTTAAGAACCCAAGAAAATGAAGGTCTATGTGTTTGGTCTGAAGTGTGTGTGCTTTGTTTAGTTGGTGATGTATAGTATTGACAACCTGCTTGTTATTTGTCTTGGCTTTATGTGAGAACTTTGTTATCTGCAAAAGGCTGCTGACCCCATAGCATACCCCATCTCAATCTTGATCAACAGAGCTATATCTGAAGCTACTGTACCCACTATATGGAAAATCTCCCATGTCATACCTCTCCATAAAGGAGGCAATTCCACTGAAATGTCAAACTTTAGACCCATAGCTATTCTGTCACCTCTAGCTAAAATTATGGAGAAGTGTGTACACATACAGATCATGCACTACTTCACACAGAACAAGTTGTTGTCCAACTTTCAGCATGGCTTTAAGCCACACCACAGTACTACTTCTACCCTCCTCTCTTTCTCTAACATCATTAATCACAACCACAATAATAACAAACTATCCTCAGCACTCTTTCTAGATATATCCAAGGCTTCTGACATGGCTGACCACAAAATGCTTATAAATACCTTGAAGGCCTTCTCCTTAAACAACCATGCACTCCAGTGGTTTCAATCCTACCTGCAAATCAGGCAGGACAAGCTATCATCTCGCCTACACATCACATAAGGAGTCCCCCAGGGCTTGATACTAGGACCCCTTCTTTTCTCCATCTTTATCAACGACATTAATTCAGTCATTCCAGATGCTACCTGCATTCAATATGCAGATGACTCCACCTTGATTTGTTCTGACACCTCACCAGCTACTTTATTCACATTAACCCAAAATACCTTCAATACAGTGGAAAAATGGCTCTCCAATCAACATCTAATCCTAAACCCCAACAAAACTAAGTTGCTCCTCTTCTCCCCCACATGCAGGACCCCGCTACCATCCTTCAACATAATCACTAACGATGGCACTATCATCTCCCCAGAAGTCCAAACTAAACTACTGGGTGTCATAGTTGATAACAACATGATGTTTGATGTGCATATCAATCAAACTATCAAACCCATTAATAAAAACTTGGCTCCCTTTATAGAATCAAACCTTTCCTTACCCCACTTGCTAGAACTGCAATTGCCCTTTCCCATCTGCTATCAACTCTTTTCGATGCCTCACCTCTATTCTTCAACTTAAACAAAACAGATCTTAAGGAACTATCATCCTGCTATAACCACATTGCCAGATTTGCTACTGGCGCAGCCTACCGGACACACCACTGTCACAACCTAAATCGCCTAGGATGGCTTGAACTGCCAAGCCTACTGCAGTTCAACCAGCTAATAGTGGCACATAAAGTCCTTTACCAATCAGAAAATACACCTGCACTAAAAAATATTATCAGCCCCTACACCAGCACCCGGCCACTGTGACCATCCACTAGACTCCTAGTTCAAGCATACAAATCCAACTACTCAGCTGGGGACTCTCTGTTTGCCAACTCTGTTGGAAAAACATGGAACTGACTCCCAGCTGACTTGACCCTAGAACCCTCACTAACTTGATTGAAAAACAAATTCAATAAATACTTCAAAACTCATTGGTTATGTCCTTGCACTAACCCTGACTAGTGACCTCTCTATTTCTTAGGTGCCTTACCTTCAACTACTTCTAACTTTTTTCTACCACTCCATTTCAGGAAGGGTCAATTGTATAACTGCTGTTCAATGTGTCTTAAACCTGAATGTAATGTTATGTATATATAACTTTGAAAATAATGTTATGTTTTGTAAAGTGTCTTATAATAAGTTAGTACTATATGTGCTAAATGCTGGTATTGCTTATGACTATAATCTGCTTGAAACTAGCATTTACTAAATGTTCAATGTGTATTATTATCTTGGAGCTTTTCTCCCCAGGCCTCCACTGAAAATGGACATATATAAAGTCAGACTATCCCAGTCAACAAATGTAAAATAAAATAAATTATAAAATGCCATCACTCACACACTGTTCACTGATTTTAAGTAGTAGGTCACTCACTGTCAGTTGACGTGAGAAAATAGCTACATTATCTCAGGATCCCTTTTTTTCATTCAGGCTGGTTATAGTGATAGTTGAAAAGTGCAGATCCATGGTTCCAGGTGCTTATTAATGGGGGCTGTAAATGGAGTTGCTGCTTTGAAGTTTGTAGTTGACTCATCAGTTTTGTAGTTGATTTACTGGAGGTGATATCTGTCTGAAATGAACAATCTAAATCCATACGCAAACCAGAGTCAATTTTTGTAACTACTGACTATTTAAAGTATAATAAGAATTTGAGTGGAATAGGTTGTACAGAGAAAGTTAAGCCTCTAAATGTCTGTATTTTTACAGTGCAGTGTATCATGTTGCTGAGCGATGGGTAGCATAACACTAAATTACCCTATTAATAACTCAGAAAATAAGCATGAGAACCTTAGTACAGCACACCAACCAATAGCAAGACAGTTGAATTTAATCTCAGAAACAAGCAATGCAAACAACCAGCCTGGAAATCTTCTACCACCAGAAGAAACTAGTAAACTTATTTCAGCAAAAAGTAACTAATTTAGCCACTCACTTAGGTTAGCCATGAATGATCAACAGTGGAAATTTTCCTATTGGCTACTATCAATTACTTTTCACAGTGATCATGTATCCTCCTGAGGATTTTAACAGATAGAGAGGGCTATATTATCTTTACTGCTTTGATGAAAGACTACTGAACATCTCCTCACTCTCAAATATATGTCAAGTATGCATTCCTTAGCTGGTGTATGGAAATTCCAATGTTCATATTTCATTGGTAGTTAGTTTCAAAGCTTGTCAACTAGGAGACCATTGTGAAGATTAGCCAAAAAACATTGTAAAATTCTAAGATACCAATAGCCTATTTCAAGAACGCTACTACCACATATTCCAAAACAAAAAATGAAGGTTATATACTAGGCATAATGATACATCTGTGCTGCCTGCTTCCATCCTTCCTAAAAAGATGGGTCTTCAGATTTGACCTCTGATCCAACTTCAAACCCTTGGATCCAAAGCTCGGTCTCCTTCCCTTACCCATAATCACCTCCTGCCCCTGAAGTTATCTCAGCTTGAGTTTGCCCAATCACCAAATAATGGACATGGGACCCGCTCCTGAGAGACCAGAATTCAAACATTTAATATGTTAGCTCATATTCTGCTCTGGAGGTTAAAGAGTACATGAATATACCTAGGAAAAGGTGGTACACTCATACCAGAGACCAATAAACAATAACATCAACAACAAGGGATGTGGAAAGGTGGGTGCAAGTTGAGGAAGGATGGAAGCAGACACCACAGATCTATTGGGTGGGAGTCCCCATCTAAAGAAACCCTTAAGAGGTATTGTGGAAGAATATTCCAGAGTATGGCTGAAGCAAAAGCTAGCTGGACCTTAATAGTAGAATAGTTGCCCCCCTTGTGAAACAGGGAAGCCAGAAAGTCTAAAATAGCTGGAAGAGGAACAAAAAAAGGTTCAGATTCATATATAAGGCCCAAACAGAAAACCTTTTCTACTTGTTTTATAAATCTTTCTGATGGATGCTGTTTAGGATGAGTAAGACTGTGTATTACTTGTGAGGAAAGCCTGTAGTAATTAGCTATCATTGGAAGTGTAGAAACCAGGTAGTTAACTTGAGGGCTGCTTGAATGTCTGAGTGAGGCAATGTGGGTGGGTGAGACAGAAGATCTGGCTTGAGATCCAGCACCCAAGGAGGGTCTAGCAGATGAGGCCAGAAGAAGGGAAACCCTTCGTCTCGAGGCCAGAAAGAGGCAATGATGATAACCATGATCTTCCTCTCCAAGGCTTTCTGTAAGAATTTCAGGATAACAGGGTTAAGAGAAAAGGCATACAAGAGCTCAGGGAGCCAAATAAAGGTCAGAACATCCCTTGGTGACTCCCCCTCCTAGTGGATTAGGGAAAAGTACCTACTATTTCATGTTGAGAGTCGAAACAAATGGAGCACACCATGGTCAACCCCAGGGACAGAAAATTTTCTTTGTAACTTTCAGATTGAGTGACCACTTGTGAACTAAAAGGATAGATCTGCTTAACCTGTCTGCTAGAACAATGGGTTTTCCCTGGGGAGTGCACTGTTACCAGAAAGTGAATGGAAGATATCGCCCACTGCCAAACTCTCATCACCTGTTGACATAATTAGGAGGCGTGTGTTCCTCCCTTTTTGTTGATGCACCAAACTACTGATATGTTGTCTGCCAGAATGGATATCTCCCCTAGAGGGAGCGAATGCTGGAAGACCTGCAACTGTTAGGAGGACTGCCCTCATCTCCAGAATGTTGTTATGAAGAATGACCTCAGAAGGGGACCATGTGCCTTTGTAGTGCCCCTCACCCTAGCTGGGAGGCATCTGTGGTCACCATGACCTTGCAAGTGACCTTGGAAGATCTTGTGGGACTCCAGCCACCAACTATGTGTGTGTACTGCAAATGTTTGTTAGATATATTTGGAAATTCATGAGTCAATATTTGATGCACTACTGTACTGCAAATGTCCACTGAATAAAACTCTCATGTAATATCTGACTACAAACCAAGGTAATGGAAGCAGTTATTGATTCTATCAGATGTAGAATTAATCTTGTGGTGGCTTCTAGCAGGAAGAGATGTCTAATACTTATGTGAGGAGGGTGTCTACTCAGTTCTATGGAAGTTTCACAATCTGGCATCTCATATCTAAGTGGGTGCCTATAAATTCTATTGTCTGAACAGGTAAAAACTTGGACCTATCTTAGTTCAATGTAATACCCAGATGAGAGCTAAGGCAGAACCAGGAGACTTTGGCATGGATGAGAAGATTCTTGGTGGGGGCAGATATAAGCCAGTCATCCAAATATGGTAACTACTGGAACCTTGTAGTCTGTTATCAGCTGCAACTACTTCCATAAACTTGGTAAGCACCCAGGAGGTTGTGGTGCAACCAAAGGGCAGGGTCCTGAATTGAAAATTACTGTCTCCCAGCTAGAAGTGAAGAAACCTTCTGGACTGCCTGTCCATCGTTATCTGGTAGTATGCATCGTGAAGGTAATCTGAACACATCCAATCATCCTTTTTCAACAATGGGATAATGGATTAAATTGTAAACATCCAGAACTTTGTCTGTCTGACATATTGATTGCAAAAGCTGAGGCCCAAAATTGGCTTGAGGTCCCCATTCTTTTTTTTGGCACCAAAAAGAATCTTAAGCAAGTTTCAGATCCATGTTCATCTGATGGGACCTCTTGAACGGCTCACTTCTCTTGCAGCATTTTATTTATAGAGCTTCTGCTTTTTTGGGGGGTGGAACTTTGGAGAGCTTTCTTGATGGTGGGGGTTGACATAGAAAGGGGACTGAATTGCCACTGGTTATCATCTTCTGTTCATGCCTTCAGGTGCAGAGAAAATTGCCCCCACCAACTGCCTCCAGAGTGCATCTGTCAGACCAAGGCCACCATTCAGGAGCACTAGTAAGGCCTCTTGAAGAATGGTCCTCGGAACCCTTGATAGTGTGGGCCACCTCTCCTATGGGGGTGATGTCCACTATTAGATTTCCTCTCTCTGCCCTGGGGTGGTCTATCCGTTACATGAGACAACCCATGAGACTTTCAGAACCACAACTTTTTCCTTCCCTCTGCTTCCTACAGAAGGACCTCTCAGGGATAGATAAACATATTCCTATGGTAGAAAGGGTCATCCCATTTTGCTTGCTTCTGGAGAGTCTGTCCTCGACTATAGACCTAAAGAGTGTTGCGTCATCATAAGGGGCATTGACAAGGGACATCTTGAAGTGCTCCACAAAGCCACACAAGTGCATCCGGGCATGTCTCCTTATGGTTATGCCAGTGCCTGTGGCCCTCAAAGTGCCCTGTTAAGAAATCAGGTCCACTGACAAATTGGAATAGGACTGGGGAATTGGTTCACTCATGTCCAGCTCCTTCCATGTCTACATTACAATAAGGTCAACCATCTCATTAGCAGGTGGAACCATCCAAGCAGTACCTGGGCTGGACCCAAAGGCTTCAAGAAACACTCACTGCTCTTAGAAGGGAGCTTCACAGGACCAAGTACCTTTCTGCTGAAAAGTTCAAGGATCTCACTGAATGAGATGTCCTTAAGTGAGATGTGGGGGACTCCTTCCCTTCATCGAAGTTGGTGTCTTTGAGTAATGACTCCTGAGTGGAGCCAATTTGCCTCCTCCTACATGAATGTTTCTGAGGAGCCTCTACAGTGGGATGTGCCATAGACTGTCTCCAGGCTTGATGGGGTCAACTGTCCCAACAGGATGGGATGAATGGGATCAGGATCCAAGACTATTCTATGATGGATGGACAGGGCCCAATGAGAAAGAGAAGTCTACTTATCTGATAGGAAGAGGGCTCTCTCTCAATGGCCTCAAATGTCAAAGCTGGGAGACCTGAAATCATCCTGGATGGAGTCAAAGTAGCTATGCCAGACCAATTCTGGAATTCAGATTCACTGGGCTCTGAAGCTGAGGCTCCACAAGGAAGGGATGTCTCCAAAAATTTGGAGTCAAACCAATCCTCCCAGATCCAGCACCGATGATTTGACCCCGAGATCCATCTAGATCCGAACACTAGGAAATGGTCTAATCAGAGAGGGAGTCAGAGTAGAAGACGACCAATATTTCAGATCTGAGGTGGACAAACCTTGGGTAGCACGCAAATCTATAGTCCCTGAACTCAGAGGATGAACTGAGGTAGGAGCAACAATGGTATGATGGTAATCCTAAGATAATGGGTCCAGTAGTGGCTGGAGCCAGGAGGACCCCATCTGAATTTGGGTCCTACAGAACTTCCTCATCATCTGATTCTTCTTGCTTTGGAGAGGCTTCTGGTAGTTGCACTGACCATAGTGAAGATGCTCTTGTAGAAAAGGGGACAGTAGCCTCAGGGGAAATAGGCTCTGGGAAGACCCTAGGCTTGAGTAGTAGAGGAGTATTGGATCCAACAACTACTCGCTCCAAGACCGGGATCAGACTTAGAAGAATTATTGTAGCTGGACGAGGAAACGTCAGACAATAAAGAGCAGTCTAGGGAGAGCTTTCTGGAATCTTTGGACTTCTGCCATCAGTCTATCACCACTTTTCTCCACTTCATCCCTGTCAGAGGACTTCTTGAAAGAGGGGAAAGCTCCAGATACAGAAGACTGAGCCAAAGCTGAATTTTCTACAGAGGCAGGGAGAAGTCCCTTCATAACTTGTTTATTTCTGTGTTCATTGATGGCTGGGTCTATTTTATATACTCGAATGCTTAAATGTTTGAATCACTAAAGATCGAACTTTAGTGATGGAACATTTAAATGTTCAAATATTTAAAAAAAAAAAAAAAAAAAAAACCTAAAGGGTGTAAGCAGGGGAGCAAGCCCCCCTGCACCCCCACTTCTTAAATATACCAACTCTAAGATCATGCTACAGTGTAGGAAATGGGAAATTTTCCATTTCCACACTGTAGCACACTGAAGTGCGATCTTGGATTTGGTATAATTAAGTAGTGAGGGGCTTGCCCCGCATGTGAGGGGTGCATGGGGACTTGCCCCCCGCTTACACCCCTTTACTTTTTTTTTTTTTTGTAAATATATTTTTTTAATATATTCAAACATTTAATTGTTTGATCATTAAAGTTTGATCTTTAGTGATTCGGGATAATCACAAGGCTTTCTTTAGTTATGTTTGGAACCTGGGTGGTAATTCCCAGATATGCTCAGAATTTGTCCAAAATGACAAAAAATACACTGAACCCACAGACATTGCCAACATCCTAGCTGACAGGTTCAGCACAAACCCCCCCCCTCCCCACCAAAAGGGCAAATATCTATCCCAGCAGAGTGCTGCCCCCCCTGATATCTCAGATGCTCAGGTAAGAGCCGCCCTCTCCAAAGCAAAAAACACAGCATCAATGGGACCAGCCGGTGTCTCGGGCTGCATCCTACATGAACTCCAAGAAGAGCTAAACCCAAATATAAAACTACTGTTCAATCTCAGCCTTACTACAGGATATGTGCCCAAAGAGTGGCGTACACCAACAGTGGTCCCTCTCCATAAAGGTGGTGCCTCAACGGATCCTGGAAACTATCGCCCCATAAGCCTGACTAGCTTGGTCTGCAAAGCTATGGAAAGGATCATCATGGACCTCATAAATAAAGATATTGGGGACCTACAGACACTGGATCCTACCCAGTTCGGCTTTGTTAAGGGCAGATCCTGCCTCTTAAACCTGGTTGATTTCTTTGAAACAGTCACCAAGGCCATTGACGAGGGGAAGGTGGTCCACACAGCCTACCTGGACCTCGCAAAAGCCTTCGATACAATACCCCACTCGGGCATTATAGATAAGCTCACCAGCTTAAATATAAACCCCTATGTCACTAGATGGATTGCAAACTGGCTCAAGGACAGAACCCACATGGTTAGAATTGCTGGAGCCATGTCAGACTCCAAACCAGTTACAAGTGGTGTCCCACAAGGCTCAGTCCTGGGACCTCTCTTGTTCGGTATATATTTCTCGGAGGTACAGGCCAACACGGAAGGACTGTGGCTGACCAAGTTCGCAGATGACTGCAAACTGGGCGCCATAATCGACTCTCCAGCCGACACAAGCATCCTCCAAAAGGGCCTCATAGAAACAGACAACTGGTGCCAGAGCCATGGCCTCAAGCTAAATGCCAAAAAGTGTATAGTCATCCCCTTTGGCTAAAACAAAGTGCCCACAAATTACCACATAGGTGGTAATCCATTAAGTACAGAAGAACTAATTAGGGACCTGGGGACCCAAGTTGATAGCAATCTCTCATTTGACAACCACGTGGCCAAAGTGGTTAGAAAAACATTTTATATAGCCCACCTAATCATGAAGGGATTCACATCTAGATCAGGGGAGGTCATCGTGCCTCTTTACTCATCCCTCATCAGGCCCATAATTGAGTACAATGCCCCTTTTGGGATGTACCTTACCAGACACCTGCAGCAAATGGAAAGACCCCAAAAGTACCTCACCAAGAGGATCAAAGGGCTCAAACAGATGCCATATGCTGCCCGGTTAAAGAAACTCCAGCTCTACTCAGTGGCATACCGCCTGTTCAGAGGCGATCTGTGCCTGATGTATAAAGCCATGTTCAACCGGAATTAATGGACATGCTGCACCTCAGAAAATCCAAATCCCATTGAGCTACGCGCTCAAGAGACTTGAACCTCAGCACTGAAATAAATAGGACATGCTGGAGGGACAGATTCATAACCCAGAGGCTCCCTTCACTCTGGAATAAAATCCCAGTCCAGGTTAGGCAGAGTCCCTCATTGACTCTCTTCAAGAGGAATCTTGATGAGTGGATGGGAGATCGTAGGTTTACCCCAGGTATCACTTCTGTGTCACTGTTAGACAGAGGCACAGTATACTAACCTCGAAAAAGGGCATAGCAAAATAAATTTAAAATGGGTGGCGAAAGCCAAACACATTCTGGCTAGGCTTATAAATGCCCTAGGGCAGATAGTCTAGTATGAACCTATGAACCTATGAACAATTAAGCATTCGAATATATGAAATAGACCCTGATGGCTCTGGTACCAAAAGCATTGCAGATAGAGCACTGCAAATCTAAGTGGGCAGCTCCAGGACAATAGATGAACTGTAGGCCATATATTTTTTGAAACTTGGTAGTATGACAGCCATCTTAGAAAAAAGCAAAGAATACTGACAAAAGTCAAGCAGCACTATCAGTGCTTAAACAGCAACAATATCCACAAACCCAATACACTACTAAGCTATAAAATGAAAAGTAGCAAACAAAATCTCTGGTAACTTCAGGGCTAGGAGGGGATTATAGGTAAAGGGAGTACCCTGAGCTTCGGATCCAAAGTCTACAGTGGCTGAAGTTAAATCCAAGTTCAGATCTGTTGAGGAACAGATTGATTACCTACAATTATCCATCCACATATCAAGTCTAGATTTAAAAATAGTACTTACATTGTTATATTTGTTATGCAGGGAAAGCTCTTGGCTGAATATCTATCACTTTAACAGAGGTTTATGTATAATGTTGAAGATTTAGGATTTTGGTGTGGATATTTCAGGTATTTCTGTGAAGAAGCTCAAAAAGGACAGGTTTCTTTTATTGCAGGAAAAATAGAGATCATCTCCCAAAAATCTATATGAAGCAGAGGATAACGAGAGGTATTGTAATAAGTCACTACAGTGTAGAAAGCTCAGATGCTTGCACCCAAAGTCTTCTTAGTTAAAACTCTAAGTATAAACAAAACCTCCTCGGACGACCATGGTTTACTGAACTAAAACACAAACTACAAAACAAAAAGGTCACAACAGGATTAGTGCTTTCAGGCTATCACCCGTCCTCAGATCCTGCAGTAATTTATTCCATTACAGTCTACGTGTCTAACCACAGCCAATAGAGCTTCATAGAACTGACCAACGTCCCTTAAGGGTAGGCTTGAAAGGTATCATAACATTTATACCAGGGTAATGATCCGCTCATAAGTCAGCAATCCATTTAAGTTCATTATACTCCATTAAATCGACCAGGTCACTACCTCTTCTATCGATCTTAATCAACTGCCGCACCATAAACTTAAAACTGTGCCCTGGATTAGATAAAACATGCTGAGAAGTAGCACTATATTTAACCTTCAACTTTATATCACTCACATGTGCAAAACCTGTTGCTTTAGCATTGTATTGGTTTTGCCTACATAAAAACAAATACAGTTGGAACATGTAGCCAAATAAATAAGATGTTTACTACGGCAACCTGCATATATCCTTGGCTGATAGACTTTTGAAGTAACAGGATGTTGAAACAATTTGTCAGAACAAACATAACAACAGACTTTGCACTTTCTATAAGGAAGAGTTCCCACTCAGTCCAACACTCTCTTACTATCACTGGGTGGGCATACCTCTCTCTATAATAATCTTTTCAAATTTATATTGTTTTTAAAACTGAAGGAGGGTCTATCTCAGACTATACTCCTACGTTTCTCATCAGTCAAGAGAATTCTCCAGTTACCTTTAATGACATAACAGAGCTTCCTGATGTCACTATTATACTGAAGTATCATTCTCAGATGACTCAAGAATCCATTTAAACCACCTCGTTCAGACTGCACATTGCCTCAATCTAGAGGTTCAAATCAAGGCTGCCCATTTTTCTTTCTAAATACTTTGGCTTGATCCCATACTTGACTCATATCCAATTCTGTATAGCCTCATGTTCTAAATCTAGAAAAAAGATTCCAAGTTCTTCCTTGTATGTGCATTCTTCAGTACAAAACCTAGATACTCTTTGTCCTTTGTCCTTTGACAATACGGCCAAAAACATAGTTAGTATGCATGCTATCCCGTGCCAACAAACTGTTTGTCCAACAAGGTTTCTTATATAATCTAGTTTGTATCTATCATTAGAATTAAAAAAACATTATAACATCTAAAAAGTCAATTACTCCATCAGAAATATTGACAGAAAACATCAGGAAGTTCTTGCTCGTCTCCAAATAATTAACAAACAAACATAGTTCTACCACAGTGCCAGACCATAAAACGAACACATCATCAGCAAATATTTTATAAAATAATAACGTATTCCTCCATGGTTTTGTGTCACTGAAAACAACTTGTTCCTCCCAAAAGGCCAGTACTAAATTTGCTTATGTATTGGCACATGCAGTGCCCATGGCCACTCTCCATCATTGCCAATAGTACTGGTCATAAAAGATAAAAATATTATTCTCCAAAATTAACTGTAGAAATTAGCAGATTTGTAAAATTGATAGACTATCCCAATGACACTTCTGCCCGAGAAACTAACAGCTGTTATTCCATAAATGTTCGACATAACCATAAATAAAATGTTTACATCCATGGTAGCTGCTAGTATCTGCTTAGGAGTTGCATTAGAGCCTTCTATAAAGTCTGACAGAGATCTCAAGCAATGTGTCAATCCTTCAATATGGCTGGTGCCTCAACCAATAGCAGCTTAAACTTGGTCTCCACCCATAAAGATAAATATTCAGTGGCCAACTCCTGACCAGAAACAACTGGTCTAAAAGGGGGGGGGGTCTGTCTTATGTTAATGTATCTTTGGTAATCATTTTAGGACTGATACCTTAGGATATTTAAAAATCACAAAATTGAAGATCTCTTCAGTTATCAGTTATCACTCGCAAGAGCAACATCACTCTGAGAGTCTCTTGAACATTCAAAGCTATCTGTTTAGCTTGTGCCATGTTAATTTTTAAGTTTGTTCTTATTGTAATATTCTCTACATCTTCTCCAAATAGAAACATCGATCAAAAAATACTACAGAACCACCTTTATCAGCTGCTCTAACAACTAATTCCTTATTATTAATTAATTCATTCAGAGCTGTCCGTTCTTCCTTACTTAGATTATAAAAATTGTGACATTGCTGTAAACTCAAAACTTCAATAATCTGATTCTCACAAACTTTGAGGAAAGTATCAACTACCAGGTGGGGAGGAGGTACATAGGTACTTGGCTTCTTTAAGCCATATTTACCTTGGATTCCAGATCCTGGCCAAACATATTCCTAAGTATCACAGTACAACAGGACATCTTCAAATCAATAATTACCTCATGCAATTTCACTCAATTGGCCGCTATGTAGTTAAGTCCTTTACTCAATAACTTTAGATGAGTCTCATTTAAATCACCATAGATAAATTTTACACCAGTTCATTCTCTTCTTTCAATTCAATTACACTTTTTTCCTGTGCTTCCTCCCCCTGCTGGAGGAAAAATCTATTTTGTTAAGTGTGGGTTTCATAGGGACAAGTATTTAGGCTTTGTACTGAAGAATGCACATATGAGGAAGAACTTGGAAATCTTTTTTCTAGATTTAGAACACGAGGTTATACAGAACTGGATATGAGTCAAGTATGGGATCAAGCCAAAGTATTTAGGAAGACAAATGGACAACCTTGGTTTGGACCTCTAGGTCGAGGCAATGAGCAGTCTGAACTAGGTGGTTTAAATGGATCTTCGAGTTGTCTAAGAGTGGTACATCAGTATAATAGTGGAATCAGGAAGCTCTGTTATGTCATTAAAGGTAACTGGAGAATTCTTTTGGCCGATGAGAAACTTAGGAGTATAGTCGAGGACAGACCCTCCTTCAGTTTTAAAAACAATGTAAATTTGAAAAAAACTATTATGCACAGAGGTACGCCCACCCAGTGACAGCAGGAGAGTGTTGGACCGAGTGGGAACTTTTCCTTGTAGAAAGTGCAAAGCTTGTTGTTATGTTTGTTATAACAATTTTTTTCAACATCTTGTTACTTCAAAAGTCTATAAACCTAGGATATATGTAGATTGCCATAGTAAACATCTTATTTATTTGGCTAAGGTTTCCAAATGTATTTGATTTTATGTCGGCAAAACCAAAAGAATGCTACAGGAATGGGTTTTGCAACATCTAAGTGATATAAAGTTGAAGGTTAAATAAAGTGCTACTTCTCAGCATGTTTTATCTAATCCAGGGCACAGTTTTAAGTTTATGGTGCTGCAGCTGATTAAGATTGCTAGAAGAGGTGGTGACCTGGTCAATTTAATGGAGTATAATGAAGTTAAATGGATTGCTGACTTACAAGCAGATCATTACCCTGGTTTAAATGTTATGATACCTTACAAGCTCACCTTTAAGGAATGGAGGCCAGTTCTATGTATCTCTATTGGCTGTGGTTACACACTGAAACTGTAATGAAATTAATTACTGCAGGATCTGAGGAAGTGCGATAGCCTGAAAGCAGTAATCCTGTTGTGGCCTTTTTTGTTTTTTTAGTTTGTATTTTAGTTCAATAAACCTGTTTATGCTTTTCACTATGATGGTCCAAGGAGGTTTTGTTTATACTTGGTACTTATTTTACTGTCTTGGTCCTTTGGTGCCCCTGAGTTTGTTCATTACATTTTTAGTTAGAAATCTCAGAGGTCTTTGGAGTTAGATAGTAATGTACTTGCCAAATGGGGAATGGCATTCAATGATGGTTCTCATATGTGATAGTTAAAGCAGAACAGTTGACTTCTTTGGACCTAAAGGTGATACTCCTAGAGATTGTATGTGCTAAATTGAATGATCACTGCCCTATTAGTAACCAATTATAACTGAACACCTTAAAGACAGAAGCCTAAACCGTGAATGGCAAGAGATCCCTCAGCTCTGTAGTTTCTATCTTTTATTTAATTTATGTATTTAATGCATTTATTTATTGAACAAGCAGCAACCTTATGATTCTGTTTAACCCTGGCATTCCCACTGATGATTTGCATATGCTTAGGGACTACATGAATGCTGTGATGAATAATTTTGTTTTTATCTGAGGAACATCACAAGGATTAAGCATTTACTCCTGGAAATCTCCCTGTTATTTACACCTTTTTTTCTTCTCACTTCATCTATTCAGTACTACAGTGCTGACTTTCCTGTCTATACATGACAAACGTTGCATTTGCCTCACAGGGTTAATTGTTCTTTATAACCCATCACTCTGTCTCACAAGGACTACTAGTATTTTCTTGGCTGCATTATGGATTTTCTGATATTCACTTTTGCTTATTTGAACCCACAACTGCAATATGGCAGCTTAGCAAGTTACAAATTCCCTTACTTTAAGAACTCTCATGGAAGATATTTAATTAAACTTGTTTTGAAGGACAACCCCATGGAACAGTGTTTATTTTTTTCCACAAACTATTTTTTTATAACGGCTCCAATGTCTATGTTTCCCTATAATATACTGCCCATTTACTACTCAAGTTCTCAGATTTTAAGAATGCAAATGAAATGAACTTGAAATAAAATTCTGACAGGAGACTGTTCAGTTGCTTGGTCAGAATGATGAGATAACTTAAGGCATAGTTAGAGGCAGTTTAATACAGGAGTATTTATGGTTTGTTGGAACAAATAATGAAAGATAAAGTTCAGCAGTTTCAATGAAACCCAAGGAAGTACTACATAACTAATTAATAGCAGCAAATGTTTATTAGCAACTGTAGGTTCTCAGTAGGATATTAGGAAATTTTAAATGAATACTTATGGGATTTACCTGCAATATATTAAGTAACTGGAACCAGCATGCATTGGGCAAGACAAGTCACACGGGAAACCGTTCTGGGACTTATTTGTAAAAGGTGAGTGATGGAAGTGATAATTTTAGGCTGCATAGTAAAAGCACTGATTGCATTGATTGCAGCAGTTTCCGATATCACTTGTTATACATAGAGAGATATTTGTACCTATAGACCTATTATAACTGGGTACAGAAGCCTCGTAACTGAGACTAGGTAAATTAAATACAGGATGTATCCACTGAATATTTATCCTGTTACTCTCTGCTTTAATGTGTAAATTACAGTTTATTTATTCACTGTTAAGCTCCTATGGCAGATCTTTATTATATGTTTATGCATTATTGCTGTTTATTACCTGAGACAAGGCTTATCATTTGTTGCAGGTTAAAACAATGCTTTTCCCACTCCCCAGTTAGCAAGATTGTCTGGGCCTACTACTAGTGAAACACTGAAGTATATGACCTCATATTTTGGTTTAATGTAAGAACAGCAGGTAATTGGGGCTTCCTGGCCAATCGTTCCAAGGTGTTAGAATTATTACTTACTCAGGAAAAAAGCTATGGGCAATTGGAGAATTCTGGTAGCCTTTGGTAGAAATTTATGTTTGAGAGTGTGAACAATAATAACTCAACTGAAAGGCAGTTACCAAGAGTAAGGAGCACTGGGAGACACTGTAGTTCACTAAGAGAGTGGTGAGAAAGGGACATGGGGGTGCTAGGGAATGACAGAGCTCAAGAGACCTGTGGCAGTCTTATCTGAAGTGAATGTTGAAAGTTCATACCCAAGACAGCAGTAGATATTCCCTTTATACCCTTGGGGAACAGACTTCCCATACATGTCAAGCAGAGCACTTCACTGGCCCTCTTCAAGAGAAATCTTGATGAAAGGATGGGAAATAGAAAATTCACCCCGGGGATCACTCCAGTGGCTTTACTCGACAGAGGCACTAGGAAGTAAGGTCTGGTGGCACAATGCCAGGGGAATCCTATGGGCTAGGTTTGTAAAGGCTCCAGGGCCATTAGCCTAGTACACACCTATGAACCTATGGGGCATACTGCATTTTTGTGAACTGATTACCGAGTTACACTTATGTGCACTTTCTTCTTGTACTTTAACCTACTAGTACCAGTGGGGTGACTCAAGACAGCATTCCTCTGGTGCCAGCTGGGACATTTATTCATTGTATATTAGATTTCTTCAAGCTCTAATTTGAGAAATATATTAATCTGTAAAATAATATGGTGTTTGCTGGATTTCCATATTTTTTCAATTTCTTTAAAATGATGAGGAGCTTAGACTTTACAAACATCTTTCATCTTTTGACAAAAAGAAAGGAAAACAGGAGATCTAATTGAAAGGAAATCAGAATAGATGTCTTGCTACCACATGGTTGTTTGGTCTAATGTATAGCAGCACTGCACCGGTAAATGTATGTGTGATTCTGCATATTATACATTCTCATTTTTATGTTATTACAGTACTAGTATGTTTGATGCTATTGACATTGTAGCCATAGTTTTGCTTCTTGTATGGTATAAATTTTTGGCAAAATTATGCTCTTATCCTTCTGACAGACTTGTAAAGTTATAGCCGACAATTAAACTAAGAAATTTGTCTTTTGGTTGTCTATTAGGATACCACATTTCCCTAATGATTTGTCAGTTGGCTGCAATCTAAAAAGCAAGATCCTTAAGTTTATTTATCTCTCCTGTTCAAAGACCTAGGTTATTTTCCTATCTAAATTTCAGTTTGTTTGTCTATAAGAAACATAATTATTAGTAAAATAACATCTTAAATTAAACAGAGCTAAGCTGATGTTAGTATCAGCATCACTGAATGTTTATGGAAGATGCAGATGTGTAGGAGTTCTAATTAAAGATCTAACCCTAGTGTAAGAAGTTGTGTTTTCCTACAGAGAAAAAGCAGAGAAGTACTGTTTTGTTGTTTTCAGATCTAACAGTAGCGTCATTATGGTTTCCTATGTTTATCTGCATCCAGTTACGAGAGTAAAAAAGAGGCCCAGTACACATTTGACAAAATATTAGATTTAAAACAGAGACAAATGTTGGTAATGGATAACATGCATGAACCTATTGCATGAAGCATTAAATAAATACACAAGACACATTCTTATTTCTCTGCCCTGTTGTATGGTTCATGACACACAGCAGGGAAGACAGAATATATCTAACTCTGTCTTCAAGAAGTCATCACACTTAGTTTAACTATGAATTCAGATTATTTCTTCCCTTTCACATTCTCTAACAAACTAACAAATACTTGCATAGCTAGTAGTAGCAAAGGATTTTAAATCTTAATCACTGAAGGAAATCACAGACTTTGGAAACACTGATTAGAATCATGCCTCCAAAATGGAAATGTTATCTGACACATTAAAGCTCATATTATACAGTAGGACCAGATTCTAGGCTAAACTCAAATATTTCCAAAGTGTTATAAAAACTACATTATAGCACATTATGAATAATAAAACAACTATGGCTCTTCAAAAATTAAAAATTCAATTATATTCAGCGCCCCTAAGGCTCATAAAAATTTTAGCCAGATGTTGACTATGCTAAAGTAAACATATTAAAGGCATATGCAAAATACAGACTAACGGTCTTGAACATTAATATTGACACTAATATAAATATTATGTTTCATTTCTAAATTCCAGTAAAGTTACTTAGAGTCTAGGGACCTCATACTCACATTTTGAACTATTATCACCATATATTAATGAAAATAAGGCCATAGTGAAATTTCATCCCACGCAAGGGTATAAAAATGAAAATCTTGTTATCTGCAGATGGTATCCTTTCTTATAACTTATTCAGGAATACCTATTAATGTTCTTTTTAAAACACTGCCTTCATCTTCTAGGTTGGCAGGTCTACATTTTAATACATAAAAAATGTTAGTGATAATTTCTTGAATCCAAACTGGCATCAAATTGTAATGCTTTATTGAGGAAACTATTTTCCTGATACCTTATAATCATTAAAATACAGTTCATTAGCCATAACAAAGGTTTTTCAGGACCAAATCAAACACTGATCTTCTCTCTTCATCATCATGTGAACAAAAAAAAATAACATTTAAAATTATCCAGACATCAGAAACATTGTATATTCCCCATACACCTTACCATCTTCCCTCTTTAGTAAAGAAATGGAGAAAACAACTACGCCAATCTCTGGTACGCTAAGAGACCCTGGCTTGTATTTTAGTATAATTCCTTTTCATAGTATCTATGATATTTCTATTTCCCAGCAATGAAAAGTGTATTTTACAGAATCCATCCCTTATATAAGTTGCAAGAGAAAGATATTCAAGCTCAGGCCCTCAGCCTATCAAAAATATTCTGAAAGATGAAAAGAGGATATCACACAATTTTAATTTTAATTTTATTTAACATTTGTTTACCGGGAAAGTCCGTCTTGGAACAAAGCCAATTTTCAGCTGAGGCCCAGGGAAAAACAATCCAGATGCATGTCTTTGTCATTTCAAAAGCAAATAGCAAATCAAAACTAAGAAAATATAAAAGTATTACTGCCCAGTGCTAGGAGTCTAAATCAAAATCACCACTCCCTAGAAGATCTCTTAGAATGCTGATGTCTGTGGGGCCACTGAGACATGCTTTAAAGCCATGAAGAGCTCACTGACAGTGCAAGGTTATAATGCCATCCACACATTTAGACCAGCTACTACACAGATAGGGACTAAAGATGGAAGTGTCTCGATTTACATCATAAACAAATATAACTCAATGCTGTTCTAAGAGGACAAAGCACTTGAGCTGCTCCATGTTCAAATCATCATAGGCAAAATCTAACACCACTTCCTTGCAAGCTATAGGTCCCCCTCTATGACTCAGGAAACCAAAGTGTAGTAGTATGTTGTGGTCCAGCTTTCAGGTCCAATGGAGTGAACTACCCTCCCTCCCCATCCACTGTAGCACTTTTCCACACTGCAATTCTTTTGAGCTTCACTTAAGATCAGCCTTGTTGCAAGCAGCATGCCTCTGCACCATGACTTTCCCTAGTTAGTTCTCTTACACAGAGGCAGCATGTACATAAGTTCATATTACTAGGCTAACAGCTCAAAAGCCTTTACAAGCCTAGTCATTTTTACCCAAATCTTATCCAATGTTAGATCCCTAAAAGCTAGAGGAAGGCTTAAGTTTGTGGCCATACCTTTGAATATTTTACTGACCACTCTTGGCCATAAGGAACATGGGAGCCACACCAGGACTGAATTTAAGATTCCCATCCATTGATCCAAACTGCATTTGAAGACTATCAGGGAATGGCTCTGTTTTATGTGAATAGGAAACCTGTTCCAGAGAAGGGGTAGTCTCTGAGACACATATCTGTTTCCCAGCATGTTTTGTTAGTGTCACAGATCCCAGGTTTAGATCCTTAGACTGGGTGGTTCTTGTGCAGTTTGCTTTGCAAATGTTTAACAGTTCCATCAGGGCTGGATTTCAGAGTGCCTTGTAGGTTAGGCATTGATCACCTCTTAATGGTAAGTAAGAGACAGAATAAATGGAAAGGGCTTTAAGACAATCTATATATGACATGTTGTTTACACCCTGTAGGTTTTTTGTAAAGAACTTCTGAGGCTACTCCAACTGTAAGTGCATGCCAAAAGGTGCACTGGTCTGATGGATGAATACAGTGGGACTATAACTTCCTTGGATCCAGACGCCATGCCTTTACTTATAAGCTGTGCCACATAAAGGGTCTTCTTCATCACTGTGGACACATGGTGGTCGAATTTCACACTACTATCTATGTACCTAGATCACTCACCTTTGAATCCACTGTTAGGGGTGTGGTATTACTGTTGTAATTTTAAGTCATTTGACAGGGGTGCCGGAAGCTATTGAAGGCTGGGGGGGGGGCAGAGGGCAAGAGGGGCACTTAGTGATTTAAAAAGGGCAACATTTTTAAATATATTTACTACCATTACAGGAGCTAACTACAGATGGACACACACACAGCTGTTTTAAAGACAAACAAATAAATGGCCAAAAGAAAGTACCTCCAGGTTGAAAGTGTATATACTTTAATAGATTGACACACTTAAAAACAATAAACAAACTAAGCACTTTCATCCACCTTAAATAAACAGTTGCTGGATTTCAGATAAAATAATTTTGACCTTATATAGGTTTAAATAGCAATACCATTAATCACCATTTCAAGTTAATGACTTACATCATCACTAACCCCTCCCCTTTAACCTGGAACATGACAAAAAATACCTTATATGAAAAATAAATCCTGAAATTACTTAAAAACAATATATAAAACATAATTACAGTTTTTATATACATTATTATATTCTTATTTATTCGTGGAAATAAGTTTTACTACAAAAAACTAACAAAAACGAGCAGGCAAGCAATAGGTGTTTTTTAAAAAACACTTTTTTAAACCATGTACAAGAAATAGCTTTTAAACCATGTACAAGAAAATATATATAAATGGTTTAAAAGCTATTTCTTGTACATGGTTTAAAAAAAAAAAAAGTGTTTTTTAAAAAACACCTATTGCTTGCCTACTCGTTTGTGTTATAGTTTCATAGTATAGTACTAGGCTATCTGCCCTAGAGCATTTATAAGCCTAGCCAAAGTGTATGTGGCTTTCGCCACCCCATGTAATGATACAAAAGTGTACAATTTAAATTAAATTTATTTTACTGTGCCTCTATCTAGCAATGACACAGAGATGACCCCCGGGGTAAACCTACGATCGCCCATCCATTCGTCCAGATTTCT
Source organism: Protopterus annectens (assembly GCF_019279795.1). Lineage (NCBI taxonomy): Eukaryota > Metazoa > Chordata > Ceratodontiformes > Protopteridae > Protopterus > Protopterus annectens. The sequence goes on from NC_056725.1 coordinate 1,560,142,542, forward strand.
CTTGAAGAGAGTCAGTGAGGGGCTCTGCCTAACATGGACAGGTATCCTGTACCAGAGTGCGGGAAGCCTCTGGGTTATGAATCTGTCCCTCCAGCATGTCTTATTCATATTTGTGCTGAGGTTTAGATCTTTAGCTCTCATGGCTCTGATGGATTTGGATTTTTTGAGGTAGAGCATGTCCATTAATTCTGAATTGGACATGGCCTTGTACGTAAGGCACAGATCACCTCTGAGCAGGCGGTATGCTACTGAATAGAGCTGGAGCTTTTTCAGTCTGGCAGCATATGACATATGCTGGAGACCCTTGATCCTCTTGTTAAGGCACTTTTGGGGTTTCTCCAGTTGCTGCAGGTGCCGGGTGAGGTACATACCAAATGGGGCATTGTACTCGATCATAGGCCTGATAAGGGAGGAATATAAGGGTACAATGACATCCTTTGATCTGGATGTGAATCCCTTCATGATAAGGTGGGCAAGGTAGAAGGTCTTTCTAACCACTTTGGCAACGTGGGTGTCAAATGAGAGGTCACTGTCAACTTGGGTCCCCAGGTCTCTGATTACTTTTTCCGTACTTAATGGATTACCACCTATGTGGTAATTTGTGGGTACTTTGTTTTTTCCAAAGGGGATGACTATACATTTTTTGGCATTTAGATTAAGGCCATGACTCTGGCACCAGTTGTCTGTTTCTGTGAGGCCCTTCTGGAGGATGCATGTGTCAGCTGGTGTGTCGACTATGGCGCCTAGTTTTCAGTCGTCTGCAAACATTGTCAACCACAACCCCCCTATGTTTGCCTGCACATCTGAGAAATAAATGCCGAACAAGAGGGGTCCCAAGACAGAGCCCTGTGGGACTCCAATTGTGACTGGCTTAGAGTCTGACATAGCTCCAGCTATTCTGACTTTGTGGGTTCTGTCCTTTAGCCAGTTTGCAACCCATCTTGTGACAAACAGGTTTACATTTAAGCTGTTGAGCTTGTCGATGATGCCTGAGTGGGGTATTGTGTCGAAGGCTTTTGCCAGATCCAGGTAGGCTGTATGAACTGCTTTGCCTTCATCGATGGCTCTAGTGACTGTTTCAAAAAAGTCCACCAGGTTTAAAAGACAGGATCTGCCTTTTACAAAGCCGAACTGGGTAGGGTCAGTTGTGTGTAGGTCCCCGATGTCTTTGTTTATGAGTTCCATAATGATCCTTTCCATAGCTTTGCAGACCAGGCTGGTCAAGCTTATGGGGTGGTAGTTTCCAGGGTCTGTAGAGGTGCCACCTTTGTGGAGTGGGACCACTGTAGCTGTACACCAGTGTTCAGGGACGTATCCTGTAGCAAGGCTAAGATTAAACAGCGTTCTTATGTGCGGGTTTAGCTCCTCTAGGAGTTCACGTAGCACGCAACCCGGGACACCATCAGGTCCCATGGATGCTGTATTTTTAGCTTTGCTGAGGGCAGCTCTCACCTGGACATCTGAGATTTCAGGGAGGTTGCATTCAGCTGAGATATTTATTTTGTCTTTTGGGGGAGAGGGAGGGGAGAAATTTGCACTGAACCTGTCTGCCAGTATGTTGGCAATATCTGTGGGTTCGGTGTATTTTTTGCCATTATGAACTAACTCTGCGCATATCTGAGGGTTTCTGCCCAGGTTTCTAACATAACTGAAGAAGGCCTTGTGATTATCTTTAGTGTCCTTAGCGATTTTTCTCTCGAAGTTGGCCTTTGATGATTTTATTAGCGAACATAGTTTTTTGCTAGTGCTGATCAGGGATGCCTTCCCTTTATGGGATTTTGCTCTGTCTTGCAGTAGCTTCCTTCTCTTGTTATAAAGTTTGTTTATGGCTGGGGTCCACCAGATAGGATGCCTGCCTTTGGTGGAAAGGGTCTTGATTTTATTTGGGATTGCATGATCCATGCATTCTTGGAGATGCCCGTAGAAAGCATTTGTGAAGGATTCAGCAGTGTGGGATGTGGCTTCCACTGGGCCAGGGGGCTTGAAGGATACCATTTCAGTCCTAAGGAGTGTAAAGTTGGCTTTTGAGAAGTTTCTCACTGTGGTCTTTTGTGCTGGGGGTGGAGGTGGGATATGAATATCTAGGGTTATTAGTTTATGGTCTGATCTCACTAGTGACGGGTATACTTCCGGTGTTGAGCATTTTGTCCCCATGTTTGTGATGATCAGGTCTAGTTGTTCCATCGCATTTGAGTTGATGAATTCCAGGAACCTTTGGGCTAGGGTGCTGGGGCTTGAGTAATGCACCCAGTCTATGTTTGGGTAGTTGAAGTCTCCCAATATGATGGTATTTGGTGAGACATTCATATCCTCCAGTGTCTTCAGGAAGGCTGAATGGAGTTCCTGAGATTGCGAGGGTGGTCTGTAGCATGCTACAAGTTGTATAGCAGTTTTGCCTATGGTTAGTTGCACATGGATGGTCTCCGATGCTTCGTGCGTTGCCACTAACCTGGAGGTGTGGGTGTCTTTAATGAATATGGACACTCCCCCTCCTTTTGTGGTTCGACCCAGGTTTTGGGACCAAAATGCATGATACGAGGTATAACCTGGTAGGGCTGGGGTGCTCTCAGGAGCCTTGAACCAGGTTTCAGTTACTGCACAGACATCGATGCTCTCCATACTGAGGAGTGCTTCGAGAGCCTGCATCTTGAGATTTAGACTTCTGGCGTTGAGCAGCATTAACCTTAGTTTTTTCCTTTATTGTTTTCTAAGGTGGTGGGTTTGTCTTTTGAGCCTTGCCTAAAAAAGGCACTATGGGGGTGGCAAGAGCCTTAGCCAATATCCGGAAGCCCAGTGGTGACAGGTGCAAGCCGTCCCTTGTGAAGCAGCGTGGCTTGTCCAGCATGTCATCCCAAGCAGACAGACATTGGATCCCCCTAGAATGACACCAGTAATTGAACCAATTGTTAAAGCTGATCATCTTGTCTTTGTATTGTGGCATCATTCTTGGTGCGGGCAAGATGCTGCTCAGGGTCAGGGTCATACCGGCCTGGGCTACATAATCAGAGAGCTCCTCTATGTCTCTTTTCATGTAGTCCAAGGAGGTACGTCTCAGGTCATTCACGCCGGCATGGACAATGACGGAGTCATATTTGTACTTGCTTTGGAGTGACCTGAGTGCTTGTGTTATGTGGCGGATCCTAGCTCCTGACAGGCAGCTCACCGTTACCATCTCTTTGTTCAGCCTGGTAAGCGGGGCGTCAGTGTGGCTGACTATAGAGTCACCTATTACTAGTGTAAAAGGCATGGTGTTTCGCCTTAAGGGCTGTGATTGTTTGGCACACTGACTTTGTGTACTATGTGTTGCTTGTGCAGAGTTATGAGGTGGTGTTTTCTTGGATGTCTGCTTTGGGGGCCTCTGTTGTTTTGGTAAGTTTTTTATTAGAGCCTCCGAGTATGTCTTTGTGTTACTATGTGTTTGGTTTGCAGTTGTGGTTTGTTTATGTGAGAATGGGTTTGTTGTGTGTGTGGTTACCTTCTCCTCCTGTCTGGTCTTGCTAGTCCTGTGATGAGAGAGTTCAGCCTCCAGTTTGGCTATATAGTTGCATCTCTCACATGTGTTTGTGTTTGTTGGGAGGAGGAGAGGGTTGTCTGTGTACATGAGACAATTGTAACATTGTCTCAGGATTCCCAGATTAACCAGCTGAACTGGAGAGGACGTCAGTAATATACCACTCGCCATGCCAGAATAGTATAAGGGGGTGATGTGTAACTGGGTCAGAGAGAGGACTTTGAAGAGAAGTGGGTATTAGCACGGGTTGTAGGTGGATGTAGTGCTTACGTTAGTTTAAGGGTGCTTCACTTAAAAGAAAGGTTTTAGGAGCAAGTGCTAGGCTTATGATAAAGTGAATAGACTGATTTTGTTGAAAGTAGAGCTTTCTTAAGGGAAAAATTGAAGTGCAGACTTGGCGGAGCCAGGAATAGTTTAAGCCTGTTTAACCAGCGCTGTGCTATGCGCACAATCGCGCAAAGCCGCGCAAACGCGGATTTTAAACAGGGGACTTCAAAAGAGCTGGAAATGGTCCAAAACGACCAATTACTACAAGCTCTTGTGCTGATGTCACTCCTTTAGGGACAGATATGCTGCTCAAGGCTCCCCACTCCCACTGATGAGCAAAGAAACTTCCTTCTATCCAAGTAAGGCAATGGACAACACAGGAACTAGACCACAGTCCAGAATACAGCAAAGCCTGTATACTGGTCTAAACTAGTCGAGAAAGGCGGGAAAACAAGGATTTCTTTTGTTTTTTTTTTGTTTTTTAAGTTAAAAAATACACAGAAATGCAGGAAAAACAGTAATAAATCACTTACACAGGCTAGCTCACTTTAGTGGGTAGCCTCAACAGTTAAATTTAACAACAAACTTTCGACCAAATGTAACTTTAAGTGCAGATAATGAACAATGCAAAAAACAGGTAATAAAGCAGTATAAACTTGTTCAAAGTAAGAAAAGGAAGGTTTTTCAGGTAAAAACAGCAAAAAAATACTTAGATCAGGAAAGTAGTCACTTTTCTCAGTTCTCTGCTGCTAGCACCACTCTGCAGGACCACGAGGAGCTGTTTCTGAGTAGTATAGCCAGAAAAAGATGCTCAGGGGCGGATTTTAAACAGGGAACTTCAAAAGAGCTGGAAATGGTCCAAAACAACCAATTACTACAAGCTCTTGTGCTGAGGTCACTCCTTCAGGGACAGATAGGCTGCTCAAGGCTCCCCATTCCCACTGGTGAGCAAAGAAACTTCCTTCTATCCAAGTAAGGCAATGGACAACACAGGAACTACACCACAGTTCAGAATACAGCAAAGCCTGTATACTGGTCTAAACTAGTTAAGAAAGGTGGGAAAACAAGGATTTTTTTTTTGTTTGTTTTTTGTTTTTTAAGTTAAAAAGTACACAGAAATGCAGGAAAAACAGTAATACATCACTTACACAGGCTAGCTCACTTTATTGGGTAGCCTCAAGAGTTAAATTTAACAACAAACTTTCGACCAAATGTAACTTTAAGTGCAGATAATGAACAATGCAAAAAACAGGTAATAAAGCAGTATAAACTTGTTCAAAGTAAGAAAAGGAAGGTCTCTCAGGTAAAAACAGCAAAAAAATACTTAGATCAGGAATGTAGTCGCTTTTCTTAGTTCTCTGCTGCTAGCACCACTCTGCAGGACCACGAGGAGCTGTTTCTGAGTAGTATAGCCAGAAAAAAAACGCTCAGGGGCTGATTTTAAACAGGGAACTTCAAAAGAGCTGGAAATGGTCCAAAACGACCAATTACTACAAGCTCTTGTGCTGAGGTCACTCCTTCAGGGACAGATAGGCTGCTCAAGGCTGGTGAGCAAAGAAACTTCCTTCTATCCAAGTAAGGCAATGGACAACACAGGAACTACACCACAGTCCAGAATACAGCAAAGCCTGTATACTGGTCTAAACTAGTCGAGAAAGGTGGGAAAACAAGGATATTTTTTTATTTTTTTTTTGTTTTTTAAGTTAAAAAGTACACAGAAATGCAGGAAAAACAGTAATAAATCACTTACAGAGGCAAGCTCACTTTAGTGGGTAGCCTCAACAGTTAAATTTAACAACAAACTTTCGACCAAATGTAACTTTAAGTGCAGATAATGAACAATGCAAAAAGCAGGTAATAAAGCAGTATAAACTTGTTCAAAGTAAGAAAAGGAAGGTCTCTCAGGTAAAAACAGCAAAAAAATATTTTTTTGTAGTAAAACTTATTGTACAAGAAAATATATATATATACTGCGGTGGTGGTGCTGCGGTAGTGTTGTTGCCTCACAGTAAGACATTGCCCTGTTCGATTCTCGGCTAGAGTGTCTTCTGTTTGGAGACATGCGTGAATGGGCGTACCTTCGTTGAAGGATGTGCATCAGGGCCAGCAACTCGGCATGTAAAAATCTAGGGCCAATCATTAGCGGACCAGAGTTCTGCTGTGGCGACCCCTAACCAGGAAAAGCCAAAAGACACAACAACAACAAGAAAATATATATACAGATGTATAAAAATGTAAAAAAAAAAAAAAAAAAAAAAAAAAAATATATATATATATATATTGATCCTTGTACCTACATCTTGTCCATATTGATACATGTCCTACCCCACAAATTATTGTATTGTAAAGATGGTTTGAAATACTCTTTACACAAGTTGGTCCACTAATTGATCATCTACCCAATGCCTTAATTCTCAGCAGGCAGTAGAAGTAGAACAATAGCCATTTTGTCTCTCGGGCTCTCTCCTCCTCACTAAGGTATTAGAAAAAAATCTACAATGCCCATTGCCAAATTTCCATTTTCCCCAGCCCCAAAGCAAAGAACATATCAAACAATTTAGTTTTCCCTCCAATAAGAGCAGTGCAAAGCCAGGCGACCAGGTTCAGCAACAAACATGGGAAAGGACAAGCAAGTAAACATGAGAATGATGTTACTATATCAGCAGAAGTTCAGAAGTCTCTCTCTCTCTCTTTTTTTTTTTTTTTAAGAACCATGCAACTTCTTACTAAAGTTGGGAACCCAGACACAGGTATGTTGTTGATGTCTTAGTGAGCCTAATCATCAGACAGTAAATCCCTCCATGACAAAAAATTTGTATTGGGCTATTTGTTTTGAGGTCATTTTTTTAGTGTGTAGATAGCAAAAGAAGGGTTAACAGAGTGATGATTATGTGTCATAATGTTTTATTTTCAATGCTGAGCAGGAATCATTAATAAGATATTTTAAATAAATGATGTACCTCTGTGGTATTATGATTGTATTATTCCGTGTATTTCTTTACACGTGTCAAAGATTTTGTTGGTGGGTTATTTTTCCTTGCACACCATATAGCAATCTATAATCCTAGTTTGAGCATAGTACTGGGATGAGCTGAGGATACTGTCAACCATCTTCTTTCAGTGTCTTTTATAAGAAAGGACCACTCATAGGTTAGTACTAGGTTAACTGCCCATGTGGGCCATTTTAAGCCAAGCCAGTTACCCCATGTGAGAATCAAACCCTGCACCTTGTGTCTAGAAGGTAAACACCTTAACCATTACACCAACCTCATGCCAGCAATACATTTGTGATAACACCAGCACCCAGAAATGATGAGCAGTACACTACCCTCTTATTAGATGCTCAAAATGCATACAAAATAAATCTCAGGTGCTGTTAATTTAATCTTTATAGACCTGTAGTGGCCAGGCAATAATGACAGGCCAGGACCCACAGTGCTTTGCCCAACAGTAACTGCCTTTTTTATCACAGTGAACCCTACTCAACAAAAGTTAAATGTCTGCAGATGGTTCCAGCAACACTCAACAAGTCTAGAACAAACACAATAATCATTACACATACATACTGCAATGACTTAGGAGCAAACAAAGTATGACTATACCTAAATCTATATATAGTTACAAGGCATACTCCTATAAAACACAGCAGCTCTCTGCAGTAAAGCCCCCCCCCCAAAAGAAACAATAAGTCAGATCTTAAGTACCTTTGTGCTGCCAGTCACAACAAAGTACACCTAAATCTATATATAGTTACAAGGCATACTCCTATAAAACACAGCAGCTCTCTGCAGTAAAGCCCCCCCCCCAAAAAAAAGAAACAATAAGTCAGATCTTAAGCACCTCTGTGCTGCCAGTCGCAACAAAGAAACCTGTTTAAAGTTAATAAGAATATTTGGGAGGGAACCAAACAATTTCCTTAGCATCTCTCTCATCTTTTAAAGATTAAAATAATGGCAATGACATTTAAAAATCTTGGCAGAGAATCAAAAAGAGAAGCATACTTAGTGAATCAGAACCTTTTTGGAGGCTTGGGGCAGTTATTTAATAGTGTATGTACATACAAGTCAACTGGGTCATACTCTTTGAAGAAAACTAGTAAACTGCAGGAGGCACAAGGAAAAAAATCATAAAGCTATGTCTAAATCCTGGCACTTTAGAGGTACAGTCCCCTGACATAACCCGATGACTGACCAGATACTGCGACACAAAAGTTCCTAGCACCGTGTTCCCTACACTGCAGGACACAGACAGAGAGGAAAGTAATCATTTCAGCATGCAAGTGGTTTAGAGTTAGAGTTAATCGGAAGGTCCAAATGCATTCAAATTCAAAAGAGTTCAGGATTTTGTACAAAAGTGAGCAGCATTCCATGCAACATATACATTGCATTGCTCAGAAAAAACAACACTTCTGCCACTACGTAACACAGTTTTCTGCATTACTTTTGCAAAGTACGTAAACCAGACTGCCAACATAATCATTTTTTTTTAACTTTACAATATTCAAATATTGGCAAAATGGCAAAAATGTTAATTGTGAAGGCAAAGCGTACTACGATCCTAAAGAGCACCCACTAACATACACATATACACGCTATTCATAGTGATCAGAGATCTATGAACCTCTCACCTGGAGCTTGAACCCTCACCCCTAAGGCTGCTTCAGGCTCAGCACGTTCCCTCTTGGCACCTGCACCTCGTGCAACCTTTCTCTGACTGCACAAGCAGCTCCTGTAGTGCCCCGCCCACCGACTAGGTGCCAGATACGTACAGGTACCGGTTCTCTCCTTTAGTAAACTCTTTCATGGAGAGCTGCAGTTTGTTCCTTAGATGCTGCCCGCATATAATTTAGTTGTAAATTACACGTACTTACTATTAAATAAAACAGTGGTACCAAACAGAATTTCAATTACAAGTTTTGTTTGGTCATTTAATAGTAAGTACGTGTGTAATATGCATGAGACAAGAACTTCATCTAACTATGCCCTTCATGTTGCTGGTTGGAGACAAATTAGCAGTCAAAGGTTTAGATGCAGACTCCCTGAATATGCAGATAGCATTGCTCCTTCCTGCTTCCATTCAAACCACAGCATAGGACAGAAAGTAAACATGAGAGCCCTCCACGTGAAGGTGGTACATACTTTATATGTAGACGAAATTAGAAGAGCTTTAAGCTTTTTCTTATGTCTAATACATTATAGAGGGCAAGCAAGCAACTATGCAGCTGCAAATACGGAATGGAAGGCATTCGCAGCTGCATAAATTAGTTGCTTGCTTGCCGTTCGTGGTTGCCTGGCTTTAAAAAAAATATATTCAGCTGCATCTCTCTCTCTCTCTTTTTTTTTTTTAATACAAGATGAGCTGCTTAGGATGCAAAAGTGGTGGTGGTGGGGGGGTTGCTCAACCCCCCACGCCCTACAGTTATGGCGCTCATAGCATTTGACTTCCCAAAGAGTATGGTTATGCTTTTTTCTTTTTTTGCATTCAGTATTAGGTTAAGGCTAAGTCAGACCCAAACTTGCAGTTGTCAGCAAACATGGTCCCAGCACTAAACCCTGTGGCACACCACTAGCAACTGGTTTCTTGCTGGATCTGGATTCTCCCTCTCTAACAACATGTAACTTGTCCATTAGTCATTTGTCTATCAATCTGGTGACATAGGGATTTATGCCTAGTTTACTGAGTTTATCTACGATACCCGAGCGGGGAATTGTGTCAAATGACTTAGCCAGGTCAAGGTAGGCAGTATCTACTGTTTTATCCTCATCCATGGCCCTATTGACTTTCTCAAAGAAGTTCACCAGATTGAACAGGCATGACCTGCTCCTAAACAAAACTGAAATGGGCTTGGTCCAGTGTTTGGAGGTTTCCTAGCTAATTATTTATCAGGTCCATGATTATTCTTTCTATGGCTTTACATATATGACTAGTCAAACCTATGGGTCTGTAATTTCCATTGTCTGTTGATGGCCCCCTTCTATGGAGCAGGATGACTCCACTCCACAGGGACAAAGCCAGCCTGGAGGCCATGATTAAACAGAGACCTCAGTGGGCCTAATAGGTCCTGTTTCAAACTATTTAATAGGGATCCCAGGATATAATCAGAACCCACTGAAACTGTGTTTTTAGTTTTTAGCTTTAGAGAGCACAGTGGTGACCTGTTCTTTGGTGATAACTGGTAGAGGATTGGTGGAGGGCATTTCTAGTGGGGTAACCGAAGGTGATAGGAAGGTGAAATTTGAGTTGAATTTATCGGCCAGCAGACTTGCACTATCTTCTGAATGTGTATGGGTGATGCCATATACAATCAACTCTGCATGCCGTTGCATTTTCCTCTTAAGATTGCAGACATAACTGAAACATTCCTTCTGGTTATCCTTAGCATGGGAGGCTATTTTTGCCTCAAAATTTGCTTTTGAAGATTTGACTAGTCCCCTGACTTGCTTATTTAGACTAATGAGGAGGTTTTGTTCTATTGTGCACATTATCTCTTACTTCTAGGCAGGATTTTCTTTATTTTGTTGTACAACCTATTTATACCAGTGGTCCACCAGGGTGGCTGTTTTTTTGCAGTTTGTCTTAGGCTTACTTTGGTCTGGTACCACTGTTTCTATGCAGTTGCTTATATGGTCAGACAGGGCTTTTGTGTACACCTCTGCATAGGGTTCAGTGTTTTCTGGGTTTGTGGGAGCTTGTAAATTAGCTATGCCATACTTAATAGGAGGTAGTTGGCCTTAGAAAAGTTCTTAAAGGTTTGGGGGTTAGGTGGGTGTTGTAGTTTTCCATTTATTTCAAGGGAGACCACTTTGTGATATGATCTAACAAGTGAGGACATCAAACTTGGGGGGGGGGGGTGCAATGGTTTCCCATCTTTGTGAGTACCCAGGTCTAGGATATTTGTACCCCAAGTAGGACTGCAGACTAGCTGCTCCAGGGTATTTACTTTGACAAAGTCTAGAAATCACTGAGCCTGCATGCCAGTGGGCATGTATGCTTTACAGTTAATGGAGGGAAAATTAAAATCACCCACGAGTATTGCATTCAGCTGAATAGTAAGGGATTTGAGTAAATTCAGGTATGAGGTATGGGGTTTTCCTGGTTCATGGTGGGATGCCTGTAGCTAGCAAAGATATGGTACAGTATTTTTCTTATAGTTAGATGGACATGGAGTAGCTCAAGTGTGTCATATTGTTTGACCAGTTTTGAGGTGTGCTTATCTATATGTAGATGGATACACCTCCACCTTTTGTCCCTTCATGTGCAGTGGGTCATTGAAAATGTGAAAGGCGTTACAGCTGTGCACTGCCGGGGTGCTTTCCATGGCTATGAACTATGTCTCAGTAACTGCACAGATGCCAGTATTCTCCAGGATGTGGACTGCTTCCAAGGAGTTTAGTTTCTTCATGAGACTACTAGTATTGAGCAGTAATACCTTTAGCTTATTCTGAGTAGATTTTGCTACATTAGAACGTTTGCCTGTTTGGAATGCCTAAAAAAGGCACTACAGGGGTGGATAATATTTTGGCAAATCTCCGAAAGCCTAGTGGCAACAGATGAAGACCATCCCTGGTAATGCAGCATGGCTTGTCAATCATGTTCTCCTAGGCTGACAAATATTGGACCCCTTTGGAATGACACCAGTAGCTAAGCCAATTATTAAAGACAATCATTTTCTGTTAGTATTGTGGCATCATCCTAGAAGGCGGTAGAATGCTAGGCTCATACCCACCTGTGACATATTCTGAAAGCTTAATTATGTCTCTTTTCACATAGTCCAGGGAGGTACATCTCAAATCATTTAGGCCCACTAGGACCATGACTGTGTCATACTGGTTCTTGGGGTTTAGCGACCTGAGTGCTTGAGTGATCTGGTGAATCCTGGCCCCTGGCAGGCAACTAACTGTAACATTCTCCTTATCCAGACTAGTGATAGGGACATCAGTGTGTCTCACAATGGTATCTTCTATGATCAAAATATTTTGTTGTGTCATTACACCTTACGGGCTTGGTAAATGATAAACTATGAGATGCAGTATTATGTGCTGTGTTGGGAGTTGTCTTGTGCATGTCATTTCTGAGGACTGCGTCTGAGAGACATTTGAGGTTTGGGTAAGTTACATGTGAGCATCTCTGCATATGTGGCTCTATGTCTAGTCCTTAGTAAGTTCAGTGAGTGTTATGTGTGTGTGTGTGTGTGTGTGTGTGTGTGTGTGTATGTATGCTTGCTTGTCGCTGACAACCTGTTTGTCATTTTTTGTGTATGTATGTGACAGTCTTGTCTCCAGTCACATTGTATAACTACATATACTGTATTCATCTGTTTCAGAATTAAGTGGTTATCAGTGTACATGAGGCAACTGCTACATTGCCTCAGGATGCCCATTTCCACCAAGCTACATACAGAGATAGTAGGAAAGTGCCTATTCATGGTTGCAGGTCCTTAATATGTGCCTTAAAAGTCAAAATAACAGGGGTGTTTGCAACGTAACGATGGATGAGTGCTTACTTAGTGTAGCTAACCTATGTGGCGATACTGCCTAACGTGTAAACCAGTTACTCACTGAGCAGTTATAGCTCTGAGTGCTGTGATAATGTAAATTAGGGCTAGATGTGTGTGTGTATGCTTGTATAAGCTCAGCAGATCCTGCCCAGGTGTCCTGCAGAGACCTAAAATGCCAGAGAGACAAAAGGAGAGACTTTGGAGTGTTTAAGTACCATTCTTTTGGTTTTTCTTGTTGCTTATTGCGGTTTCCACCTAAACACTTGTTTTCTGGCATTTATTGCTTCTCAGAATGCTCATTTTACACTGAAATTGCATTTATTCGTGCCTGCACTTTAAAATTCATTTTTTGTTGTAAATTGTATTTTTAACTGTTACTGGCTTCCCACTCAAGTGTGACAGCCATTACTGCACTATAAAAGTGTTTTTGCATTTGTCTCTACTGTTTTCTTGAAAAAAACAAAAAAAATCTTGCTATTTTCCCACCTTACTAAGCTAGAAAAGTCCAGTTTCAGATACCTGCTGATACCTGGACTGTGTTTAAGCTTCTGTACTTGGCCATACCTTACTTGGGCAAAAAGGACTTTTTTTGTTCACCAGTGAGAGTGGGGAGCTCTGAACAGCCTACCTGCCCTTGGAGAAGTGGTGTCTACCCAGAAACTTTAGTTCTAGTGGCCATTATGGGCTAATTTCTCTCTCTTTAATCTTTCTGATATAAAAAACGCATTTGTGTGGTTTTTGTGTTTGTATAAGCTCAGCAGATCCTGTCCAGGTGTCCTGCAGAGACCTACAATGCCAGAGAGAGAAAAGGAGAGACTTTGGAGTGTTTAAGTACCATTTCTTTTTGGTTTTTCTTGTTGCTTATTGCTATTTCCACCTAAATGCTCATTTTCTGGCATTTATTGCTTCTCAGAATGCTCATATTACACTGAAATTGCATTTTTTGTGCTTGCACTTTAAAATTAGTTTTTTGTTGTAAATTGTATTTTTAAATGTTACTGGCTTCCCACTCAAGTGCGACAGCCATTACTGCACTATAAAAGTGTTTTTGCATTTGTTTCTACTGTTTTCTTGAAAAAAACAAAACAAATCTTGCTAGTTTCCCACCTTTCTAAGCTAGAAAAGTCCAGTTTCAGATACCTGCTAATACCTGGACTGTGTTTAAGCTTCTGTTTGGCCATACCTTACTTGAGCAATAAGGAAGTTTCTTTGTTCACCAGTGAGAGTGGGGAGCTCTGAACAGCCTACCTGTCCTTGGAGGAGTGCTTTCTGCCCAGAAACTGTAGTTTTATTGGCCATTTTTGGCTAATTTGTATCTTTTTAATCTTTCTGATATAAAAAAATGCATTTGTGCGTTTTTTGTGTTTGTATAAGCTCAGCAGATCTTGCCCAGGTGTCCTGCAGTGACCTACAATACCAGAGAGACAAAATGAGAGACTTTGGAGTGTTTAAGTACCATCTTTTTATTTTTTCTTGTTGCTTATTGCTAATTGCACCTAAACGCTTGTTTTCTGGCATTTATTTCTTCTCAAAACGCTCATTTTACAATGAAATTGCATTTGTTTGTGCCTGACTTTAAAATTCGTTTTTTGTTGCAAATTGTAATTTTAACTGTTACTGGCTTCCCACTCAAGTGATATAGCCATTACTGCACTATAAAAGCGTTTTTGCATTTGTTTCTATTTTTTTCTTGAAAAAAACAAAAAACAAAAAAATCTTGCTATTTTCCCGCCTTACTAAGTTAGAAAAGTCCAGTTTCAGATACCTGCTGATACCTGGACTGTGTTTAAGCTTCTGTGTTTGGCCATACCTTACTTGGGCAAAAGGGAAGTTTCTTTGTTCACCAGTGAAAGTGGGGAGCTCAACAGCCTACCTGCCCTTGGAGGAGTGGTTTCTGCCCAGAATCTGTAGTTTTATTGGCCATTTTGGGCTAATTTCTATCTTTTTAATCTTTCTGATATAAAAAATGCATTTGCGCAGTTATGTGCGCCGTATAGCGCCGGTTAGCTAGGGTTAAACAATTCCAGATTCCACAAAGTCTACTCTTCAGTTTTCCCTTGGAACTAGACAAACCTTCAACTTTAGCACTCAAACCATTCATTTTACAGCCCAGCACTTGCTTAAAACTCATAACAAGCACTAAATACCCCTAGCACTAGCCCCCCTTATACTGTCAAGAAGGACAAGGCTCTCTATTTGTCCCCACCAGTCAATCAGAAAAACAGCTCACTCTACCTATTCAGGCATGTCCAAAGGTCAGTTTTCGGTGTACTCTCCAGTCCAACTGGTGAATCTGGGCATTTTGAGGCAATGTTACAACTGCCTCACGTACACAGACAACCCTCTCCTTCTACCACCAAACACTAATATATGCAAGAGATGCATTTATACAGCCAGACCAGAGGCAAAGCTCTCTCAACCCCAAACTGTAACTGACTGTCAAGAGGAGACCTAACAAACCAACACAGGCAAATAACTCATATAAATACACAAAAACATACTCGAAGGTTCTAAATAAAAATCTACAAAAGTAACAGAGACCTCCAAAGCAGACATCCAAGCAACCTCCACAACCCATCACCAACCATGAAACACATACTTCACATAATCAGTGTGCCACACAATCATAGCCCTTAAGGCAAAATAACATACCCAATACACTAGTGATAGGCGACTTTATAGTCAAGCACACTGATGTCCCACTAACTAGGCTGGACAAGGAGAAGGTTACAGTTAGCTGACTGTCGGGCACCAGGATCTGCCACATAACACAAGCACTCAGGTCACTCCAGAACAAGTACAAATATGACTCTGTCATTGTACATGTTGGTGTGAATGACCTGAGACGTACCTCCCTGGACTACATGAAAAGAGACATGGAAGAACTTTCTGATCATGTAGCCCAGGCAGGTATGACCCTGACCCTGAGTAGCATCCTGCCCTCACCAAGAATGATGCCACAGTATAAAGACAAAATGATCAACTTCAACAATTGGCTAAGTTTCTGGTGTCATTCAAAGGGGATCCAGTATCTGTCGGCCTGGGATGACATGCTCGACAAGCCATGTTTCTTCGCAAGAGATGGCTTGCACCTGTCACCATTAGGCTTTTGAATACTGGCAAAGGGTCTTGCTGCCCCCATAGTGCCTTTTTTAGGCAAGGCTCAAAAGACAAACCCACCACCGTAAATAGCACAAGTAACCAAAAATTGAGGGTAATACTACTCAATGCCAGAAGTCTAAACCTCAAAATGCATGCACTCGAGGCACTCCTCAGTATGGAGAACATCGATATCTGTGCAGTAACAGAAACTTGGTTTAAGGCTCCAGAGAGCACCACAGCACTACCAGGCTATAACTCATACCATATCTTTCGGCCACAGAACCTGGACCAAAACACAAAAGGCAGGGGTGTATCCATATTCATCAAGGATACTCACACCTCCAGGTTAGTGGTGTAGCACGATGCATCAGAGATCATCCAAGTGCAACTAACAATGAGCAAAACTGCAATCCAAATTGTAGCTTGCTACAGACCACCCACCATGACCCAGGACCCCCATTCCGCATTTCTGGAGACACTGGGAAATATGAAGGTCCTACCAAACACCCTAATACTGGGTGATTTCAACTACCCAAACACACCCTAATACTGGAAGAACTACTCAAGTACTAACTCCCTTGCCCAATGCTTCCTAGAATTTATAAACTCAAATGCCCTGGATAAACTGAGGAAACAAACAAAGGCTCAAGGACAGAAAGTCTCCAAAGCGAAAAAAAAATAAAAAACTAGTTTATTACTTTGCAACTAAACTGTATGATGATTTTTTTCGCTTTTATTTAATTATTTTTTTATTTTTTAATTTTTTTTTTGCTTTGAAGACTTTGTGTCCTTGAGCCTTCGTTTGCTTCCTGAGTTGCAGTTTGGATTTGCTTGTTTGGATTGTCTTGGATCAACTGGTCAACACCCCCACCAGAGGGAACAACATATTGGATCTGGTCATCACAAACATGGGTGACCAGTGTTCCACACCTGACATCAACCCCTCGCTGGTTAGATCAGACCATAGACTAATCACTCTGGATATTCACATTCTGCCCCCAACTCCAATCAAGGAAACCACCATGAAAAACTTTTCAAAAGCAAACTTCACATTGCTTTAGACTGAGGTGAAAAGGTTCACAGCCCCCATGCCAATGGACAATGTTGTTCAAGCTGGTGAAAACTATACAAAGGCACTCTATGATCATCTGCAGGAATGCATGGATTGTGCTATCCCAAGTAAAACCAAGACTCACTCCTCCAAGAAAAGGAAACCAGTCAGGTAGACCCCTGCCATAAACAGGCTCAATGATAGAAGGAGGAAACTAGTACAGATAAGAGCAAAATCCCTAGAAGAAAAGACATCCCTGATCAGTATCAGCAAGAAATTATGATCCCTCATTAAATTATCCAAGGCTAGCTTCTAAAGAAAAATTGCCAAGGACTCCAAAGATAACCAGAAAGCGTTCCTTAGCTATGTCAAGAACCTAAGTGGAAACTCTCAGATCTGCTCTGAGTTGGTGCAGAATGGCACAAAATACACTGAACCGACTGATATTGCCAACATTTTGGCAGACAGGTTCAGTGCAAACTTCACACCCCTCTCACCCCCTAAAGGGCCCATAACCATACCAGAAGAATGTAAGCCCCCGGCAATCACCGACACACAGGTTAAAACAGCCCTATCCAAAGCAAAAAACACAGCCTCAATGGGAACGGACGGTGTCCCAAGCTGTGTTTTACAAGAGCTCCAAAATTAACTAACCCCTCACCTAAACACATTGTTCAAACTCAGCCTCTCTACAGGCTATGTACCCGCAGAGTGGCACACAGCAACAGTTATCCCACTCCACAAAGGTGGCGCCACAACAGACCCAGGGAACTATTGCCCTATAAGCCTGACTAGCCTGGTCTGCAATGCTATGGAGAGCATCATCATGGACCTCATTAACAGAGACATTGGGAACCTCCAAACTTTGGACCCCACCCAGTTTGGCTTTTTTTAAGGGCAGATCATGCCTCCTAAACCTGGTGGACTTCTTTGAGACAGTTGCCAAGGCATTAGTTGAGGGTAAGGAGGTCCACACAGCCTACCTAGACCTCACAAAGGCTTTCAACACCATTCCTCATTCTGATATTATAGACAAACTCACCAACCTGAACACTGACCCCTATGTCACGAGATGGGTTGGACAGAACCCACACAGTGAGAGTTGCAGACTCTAGGTCCAGCTCTAAACCGGTTACAAGTGGCTTCCCCCAGGGCTCAGTCCTAGGACCCCTCCTGTTCGGTATATACTTCTCAGAGGTACAGGCAAGCACAGGCGTACTTTCGCTGACCAAGTTCACAGACGACTGCAAACTAGGGACCATAATTGATTCTCTGACTGATACACACACCCTCCAGAAGGGTCTCACTGAGATGGATACCTGGTGTCAAAATCATGGCCTCAAGCTGAATGCCAAAAAGTGTATAGTCATCCCCTTTGGAAAAAACAAAGTACCCATGAACTACCACATAGGTGGCAGTCCCCTAAATACAGAAAAAGTAATAAGGGATATGGGGACCCAAGTAGATAGCAATCTCTCCGTTGATAATCATATTGCCAAGGTGGTTAGAAAATCCTTCTACATAGCCCACCTAATCTCAAAAGGGTTCACATCCAGAACAAAGGAGGTTATTGTGCCTCTCTACCCATCACATATTAGACAGATTATAGAATACAACGCCCCATTTGGGATGTACCTTACAAGACACCTGCAACAGCTGGAAAGACCACAAAAGTACCTCACCAAGAGGATTACTGGCCTCAAACAGATGACCTATGCAGCCCGACTAAAGAAACTCCAGCTGTACTTGGTTGCATACCGCTTACTCAGAGGTGATCTCTGCTTGACATACAATGCCATGTCCAACCCGGAATTGATGGATATGCTCCACCTAAACAAAAACAAATCCCTGAGAGTCACATGCTCTAGGGATATAAACCTTACCCCAATGATAAACAGGACGTGTTGGAGGGATAGATTCCTGACCCAGAGACTCCCCATGCTTTGGAACAAGATTCCAATATACATCAGGCAGAGTCCCTCTTTAGCACTCCTCAAGAGAAACCTTGATGGGTGGATGGGAAACAGAAATTTTACCCCGGGGATCACTGCAGTGGGTCTGCTGTACAGAGGTGCAGGGAACTAATCTAAACAGGTGGCGAAAGCCAACACACTCTGGCTAGCTTATAAATGCCCTCGGTCAGATAGCCTAGAACTTACCTATGAACCTATATAAATGCAGCAGTGGTGTTCAGCATACAAACTAATTGCTCCTTGAGTAGTGTGGGGCTGTGGAAAAATTTAAAGGTAGTTTTTAAAGGAAAAGTACAACTTCCAGTGATTGTCTATGTACAGGGCCACCACTAATTGCTGGTTTTGTTGACAAGCGATGAGCAGCTCTGAATAACTGAGCCAAGACTTGCTCAAACATGAGGCTTATATACAAGCACAAGAAAGCAAGTTTTAAATTAGGTGTGCCTACAGGCCAATCAGGTAAGCACACAGTAAGCTTTTCACCAGCAATTCCCAAGTAAAAGAGATGAAATCCGTCCTCTCCTCCCGGCAGGCCTGTGCTCCACAGCTGTAATACCTAGTACTCCCTCTAAGAGTCATCCAGGAAATGAGCTATAGACATCTCCCTCCCCCAGGATGGACAAGCTGGTATCAGCCTCTCACTCCCATATTCACACTGTAGTTCTTCCAGCACCTGAACTGCTAATCATCTGGGCTGTAGTTGGGGCTTTGACCCTCTATACTACAGAGCTGGAGCTTGATCTGACTATTCTGAATATGGCCAGCTCCTCTTGGTAAATCAAATTCAAATAAATCTCAGCTAGATGTTATTTAGCAGCTATATCTCCATGAATTAGCTCCATATAGTAAAGAAAAATTACAAGTCACACTAGAGCTACTGGGGTCTTAAATATAGGAAATAATCTTGCAACTAATCAAAATTAAAAAAGGCACATACAATTCCATAGATGTACTTACATTATTTGTGACCACTTTATAGATATTTCAATGGGAAAGCTACCCAAGATATTTCCCACTGCTCAAGTTACAGGTTGCAGATGGTGTGATATGGTTAATGTACAAAAAGTTATATAATTTCTGAGCTCTTCTCACTGCACATGTTCTGACTACAAATTCAGTATTGGTTTTAGCTCCAGAGTCAGATTTCAAGGTATTTGCAGCAACATAGTGGAGAACCTCCACTGCTCTGCCATACTACAAATAATCTGAGTAACATACCCACTCCTGGTATAACAACATCCTGGGGGAGAAGGGTACACTCAAAACAGATCCTCGTAATGCAGTATGAGAACTGCAAGGAATTCATTCTCTACTAGTAGCAGGTGGATCTGCAGATCAAAGAGGATGTCCTGCACAGCAGTTACCTATATAATGTACAAGGGACTGCATGCATGACAGGTAGAATGGCCATCATCCATGCATTTTCATCATCCTCATAGTGAGGCAGGCATATCAAGGTACTGTTCCACCATGTAAAATTGGTTGTTTTTTACATTTATAAATGCATGAGATGTTCCCCACTGAATTTCAGGGATGACTCACATACCTCCTTACTACTCATGTGAACATTCTAAGGTGCCCCTGTGACTCCCCAACAATAGCTGAACATCTTCACCTGTATAAAGGACTTGCTACTGCAGGCAGTCTAGTGTCCCACCATATACCTCTTACTGGTGGAGCTGTTGCAATGTCAAAAAGTACAGTTGTGTACAATTACCATAAATTTAGATGTTCGAGTGTATTCACTGTTGCAGTCTTCACACTTGGGTTATCTGCCTGCAGGAAGCCCTCAGTCAGCCTGAATACCAGAGACTTAGTATTTCTGCATTGGTTGCTGTTACTTCAGGACTGACGTCAGGTCGTCAGGGGTATAAAAACAGGCAGTTGACGCCATTACATCAGTTTTTCTTGCCCCAAATGTCAGGAGCCCCCAAGCACCACCAGTAAAAGGTAAATACCAATAGCCCTGTAAAGGGTGAGTAAGATAAATAGAGAAGGAAAGAGAGAGAGACAGAGAGACAGAGAGAGACAAGGGGGCTGGAGGGTGGGAAACCAGGACTGCAACAGTGAATACACTCGAACATCTACCTTTATGGTAAGTGTACACAACTGTACTATGTTCTTTGTGCTTCACTGTTGCAGTCATCACACTTGGGTTGATTCCCAAAGCTGAAGAATGTGTGGAGGCAGTCAAGAAGAGTTGGGGATGGCTAGTATGCCCTGCAGGACTGCTGTTGCAAAACCCGCCCTGGATTTGGAAAAGATAGGCAGATGGTAATGCTTGGCGAAGGTGTGAACAGAACTCCAAGTAGCAGCTTCCAGAATGTCCCTGGTAGGGACCCGGCTGAGAAAAGCTGAAGAGGTTGAAGTTGCCCCAGTGGAATGTGTTCTGACCCCCTGATGGGGTGGTTTCCCATGGTGTTTGTAACAGAAATGGATACAGTGTGCTATCCATTTGGAGATGGTCTGTTCTGATATGGCCTTGCCCTCTGCCCCTGGTGCAAAGCTGACTAGTAACTGGTCAGATTTCCTAAAGGGCTTAGTCCTATCAAGGTAAAATCTGAGCTGTCTGTGCACGTCTAAAGAGTGTAGGATCCTTTCCCCCTTATTTTGAGGATTAGTGAAAAAGGTGGGCAAATGGATAGCTTGGTTAAGAGCCACACTGGACACCACTTTAGGCATAAAAGTAGGGTTAGTCCTGAGGGAGACCCTGTCAACATGAAAAATCCTGCTTCTCTTTTGTTCCCTGCCAGTCAGTTGATATCCTCCCCAGTGCTGAATGCTCAATACTGTATAGATTTCCTCTTAGATCCCCTATACTATTGGGTTTACCAGCTCCTTCCCTGGTGGTTCTTCCACCATTCCTCCATTGCCTCAGTATTCCCTACACTGCCCTTTACTTGGGGACAGCAACACATCACTGACGTGCTTCCACCTATTAAACTGCAATATCAGCTAGGAATCCTGAAAAAAAAAAACAACCACGTATTGTGTGTCTGCCCCTCATCATTTCCTCCTTACAGTATTACACTGTTTCCCTTAAGGATGTGAAAAGCCACAACTGAGCCATCCACAAGAAGCCTGCAATGGCCAGGACTGTTACTCATGCCCAGACACCTGGCTGCTACAAATGCCACATTATTCAACTATAAGTCTGCCACCTTCTATGTAGAATTAAGGAAATGTCCTCTACAAACCTGATCATATGCCTCTGTATGGCCAGCACTGTTAATGACTTTCACCCACTCCAATTACCACTACTTGACCTTATGCTCATGGAATTTACAGAGCATGCTGTGCAGATGTCCCTTTCCCTCTTGCAAGCACTCTACATTTGTGGGGTCTGTCCAATTTCCTTTTCATCCTCTTAGGCCTTCTAAGTACTAAATATTCCTACTATTATACAGTATACAGGTCCAGGTCCAAATAATTCTGGCTGCCCTACAATCTGCATGCTCTCCCTTCATGTCCAGTTCTTCAGATCATTACACTGCAGTTGTAATCGCACCACTTTTTTGGAACTCACTAGTCTGTAAATAATTGAAAGCAATTGTTTTAACACCTTACACATCTTCATTCCCTAATCTATGCCATCTCACGTTTTGTTGTCTGGATATCTTTATTTCTACTAGCAGGCCCTTTCTTAAGCCAGAAACCTTTTACACTGTACCTGCCAGCATACTCGTTAGTTGGAGGAGTTTTTCATTCCAGCAGCTGCCATGCGCCTCTTTTCACCTTCTTTACGCTTTCATAACACAGAATTTACTCCTCTCCTTCTTGTTACTCTTAGACATCTTTGTCATCATTGACTCCCTTTTTCCCAAGGGTCATGTCAACTGTCGCCATCTCTCGCTATTCAATGCCACTCTCCTACCTTCTTTGACATTCATCCCTGACTGTTGCATGCCTTCTCTCATATAATCCATCTACCTCTTTGCTAGATGCCCCCTTTCTTCTGTCTGACTCAAATCTTCCTCATCAGATTGTCTTCTGCTTTTCTGTGCACATGGCTGAATCATTGCAATCTATTCTCTTTGACCTTTTCTACAATTGGAGCTATTTTGGCTTCTGCTGTTATTTCCTCATTTCTTCATCTGTTCCAAAGGACGTTGTTTATTTATCTCTGGGTCCTTGAAGTTGTGCTTTCATGCTAACATTTTTACTGGGTCCTTTTCTACCCTCTAAGATGCACGCAAGCTGTCTGTACATGTGAGGAACCATGCAAGCTATTCTAACATGCAGCATGTAGCTGTGCATTATAAAAAAGCACTTTAATGGTACAGGACGTCACACTGAGGCTTGTCATAGGCCCACCAAGTCACCATTTTTATTGCGTTCAGCCTGTCTGGACTGGACTGGACATGACATGACAAATAGTTACCAGACTTGCACTGGATACTTGAAACTAGCATTAGTTAACTGAGATGAGCCCTTGCCATTATAACATCGATTTACACAATTAACATCAGATTTGCACATTAAACCATGTGGTACTATCGCCTATGAATGTCCATTTTTGCAATCTTAAGTAAGTTGAAGTCACTGTTCAAAATAAGAAAGAGTTAAGTCTACTGTGTGACCCTCCGTCACCTAACCAAACAGTGCTCATGAAAACAGTTCATGTGGATTAGTGTTGTACCCCAGTTACCAATTTTTTTTAAAGTTATTTACTTAAATTGGTCTGAAAGAAATGTATGTAGTTTCATTTTTGCAATACAAGCAGATTTACACTGGTATCTTAATTTTACCGCATTCTTGGAAATTGTTTTCTCTTACTTTTAAAATAACACCTCCTTCAAGCTGCTAGCCATTGCCTCTATTTATAGAGCTCAGATACTCCAGCAAATCAGCATGTCTTATAATACATGAAACACTTTTTTATAAACAAAAAAATGAGAAAACATAATGTTATGTCCACATTCAAATGCAATATCCACTTTACATCGAGCTTGTGTAAAAGGTTTCAAGCTTGTTATACTGATGCTTGTATACATGAATCTTGCCATTATAGTAATGTGTACCTCATACTGCCACATAGATAGCAATCATCTGGGAAATGAACCAAAAAGCTAAGAGCACCTGTTAAATCTGTAACACAGATCATGTGTCCACCAAAACGTCACTCACCATAGAAACACAATGGAAAGCAACTAGTAGCTGTTAACACTATAATATCCCTCATGTTTCCACACAGAAGACATTGAGAGTTAAAGTACACTGCTAATAACCAACAACTTTAGAAAATGTTACACATCCTGAACTACCACATGCACTTTTATTCTTAAGGGGTTATCACATATGGCCAAAAAGACTGTGACTGAGTCTGATCTCAACTGTTTATTATGTTTTCTCAAAATAGACATCAAGATACTCACCTCTCAAGCTTTGATCCTGATATGATTTTACTGACATCCACTTCTAAAACATGCAAAAATCTGGTTATGATTGGAGACCTAGTTACATAGGTTCATAGGTGTTTACTAGGCTAAGGACCACAAGGTTCTTTTTAAGCCTAGCCATGCATCCCAAATCTCTGACAAGTTCTGGTACTCTTGATAAGTGTAAGCAGGGGCTTGGGAGATGAAACATTTAGAAGAAGAGACCTGGGAGATGAACCAGTTACAAGCTGTCTGTGTCCATTAGAGACTTAGATGCCAAAGCAGAAATTAATTTCCTGTTCTCCATCTAATTGTCCAAGTTATCCTTGAATTGGGTTAGGGAGGAACTCTGCTTTACATGAATGGGGAGCCTGTTCCAGAGAAGGGGGAAGTCTCTAGGCTACATCTCCAGCAGGTCCTATTTATATCACATACAATATTTAAGTCTTTAGAATGAGTAATTCTGGTGCTATTGGTTTTGTGGATATGCAGAAGGTCCATCAGAGTGGGGTCTGACAATGCTTTTCTTTGCCAGACATATCTCTACCCTCAAAAGCCTGTAGGAGACAGAATACAGGCATAAGGACTTGAGGTGGTCTGCACAGGACATGTTACTTATACCCTGTATTCTTTTAGTATGGAACCTCTGTGAATGTTCCAATTGTTGGATTTGCTTGGTTAGGTACATACCAAAGTGGGCATTGTACTCAATGATAGGAATGATGAATACTGAATACAGTGAAATAATGACTTCCTTGAACCAGGATGCAATATCTTTGTTTATAAGCTACACAACATAAAATTAATGACTGATGACTACTGTAGACATGTGATGATCAAAGGTTAGATTACTGTTTGTGTGTGTCCCTAAGTCCCAGACTACTGGGTCAACTCTTAGGGCTGTGTTGGCAATATAATAGTTACCAGTGGTGGATGACTTCCCGAAGGATATGATTATGCATTTCTTGATATTTAGTTTTAGTCCATGGCTCTAACACTAGTTGTCTGGGACAGCCCTTCCTGGAGAAGATTTGTGTCGGTGGGGGATTCAATGACAGCTCCTAATTTGCAATAATTTGCAAATTTAGTCAGCCAGAGACTATTGGCATTGGCCAGGGACTCTGGTTGTGACTGGCCTCTTTGTAGAGGTGGACTCCCCAATTCTGACTTCCTGGATCCTGTCTGGCAGCCAGCTGGCTATCTACAGGGTGACATAAGAGTTTGTACCTAACCTCTTGAGTTTGCCAACAACGCCCAAGTAGGGTACTGTGTCAAATGCCTTGGCCAGGTCAAGGTAGGCAGTGTAAACCATGTTGACCTCATCCATTGTTTTGGTGACCTTCTCAAAGAAGTTCAGCAGGCATGTCCTGCCTTTGACAAAACCAAATTGGGTTGATTCTATTGTCCTGAGATTTCCTATGATATTATTGATCATTTCCATGATAATTCTTTCCACGGCTTTGCAGATGAGACTAGTGAGATTTATGGGTCTGTAGTTTTCAGGGTCTGTAGATGACTGTTGCTGTTCTCCATTCATGAAGCACAAAGCCTGTTTGGAGACTACAGTTAAATAGCAATTTCAGAGGGCCTGATAGGTCATATTTCATGCTATTTAGAAGGCATCCTGGGATACTGTCTGAACCATTGTTGCAGTGTTCTTGGCCACAGGGACAGCATCAATGACCTATTCCCTAGTGATAGCAGGGGAGAGTTATATTTGATAGCATTTCCTGAGGGAGGATTGAGGGGGAGAGAGGGGTAATATTTATCAGCCAGTAGGTTTGCTATATATTCTGGCTCAGTATAAGTAATTCCATTAACAATGAGCTCTGCACACAACTGTGTATTGCCTTTGAGGATGTGAACATCGCTAAAGAATGTCTTGTGGTTGTCCTTGGTCTGGGAGGCCAAATTTACCTCAAATTTGGCTCTGGTGGACTTTATTTGTCCTCTGAGTTGTTTGTTTAGTTTGATGAGGGTGCTTTTATCCTGATGGGTGTTGCACCTCCTAATTTTTGCTATGACAACCCTCCTTTTGATATGTACCTTTCCAAGCACATGCAGCAATTGGAGAGACCACAAAGGTTCCTCACAAGGAAAATTCAAGGTCTTCAGCATCTGTCCTATGTGGATCATCTGAAATTGCTGCCACTTTATTCTGTGTTTTACAGACTACTGAGGGGGGATCTATACCTTGCATAAAAGGCAATCTATGACCCTGCTTTATTGGAAATGCTGTATATCCGCAAGTCAAATGATACATGGGTTACTTGCTCTAAAGACCTTAACGTGGTATGTGACATTAACAGAACCTGCTGGAGGGACAGCTTTGTCTATCAGAGGTTACAACACCTTTGGAATGGACTTCCACTTCATGTCAAATAGAGCACCTCATTGGCCGTCTCAAAACTCAGTCTGAATGACTGGATGGGTAACCGTAAATTCACCCTGGGGTTCCACCTATGTCTCTCTTGGACAGGGAAATTCCTGCTGATCACTAAAATAAGGGTAGAACTTGGCTAGGCTTGTAAGGGCCCTAGGGCCATTAGCCTAGTAACTTCCTATGATCCTATGATCCAATGGCCTGTTTTTTGAGTTAGTGCTGTACTTCCTGGTGGGTACAGCTGCCTCTTTGCAGCAATTAACATGCTTGTATATGTTTTATGTGAACAGTTCT
Source organism: Protopterus annectens (assembly GCF_019279795.1). Classification (NCBI taxonomy): domain Eukaryota; kingdom Metazoa; phylum Chordata; order Ceratodontiformes; family Protopteridae; genus Protopterus; species Protopterus annectens. The sequence goes on from NC_056725.1 coordinate 1,560,168,998, forward strand.
GCATAGGCAGCGGTACTCTCAGGGTGTATGGAGATATGAAATTTTGCTAGGTTATCACTTAATAGTAAGACGTTAGCCTTAGAGTAGTTCCTGAATATTCCAGGGTTAGGTGGGGTTCCAGGTTTTATTTTTACTCCAAAGATGACCACTTTGTGGTCTGACCTTACCAGAGAAGACATTACAATAGGGGGTGTGCAGCACACTCCCATATTAGTGAGGACCAGATTATGGCTGCACCCCTGGTCAGTCTACTGACCGTCTGATTCAGGGAGTTTGTGTTTACAAAATCCAGGAATCTCTGCACCTGTACATTTGGTGTTGTATATGATTCCCAGTTAATAGTGGGGTAATTAAAGTTGTCCATGAATATCGTATTGGGTCGGATGGTGAGTGTTACCTTTAAGTTTAAATACATGGTATGGGTTTCCTGGGTCATAGATGGTGACCTATAGCTTGCAAGGAAGTGGTATTAGATTTTGCCTATGGTCATTTGAACTTGGAGAAGCTCAAGTGCATAGTCCTGTTTGACCAGCCTTGAGGTAGATTTATTTTTGTTGCAAATTGAGACACCTCCACTTTTAGTCCCTGTCTGTGCAGTAGCTGGTCTAAATGTGTGGAAGACATTATAACCTGGCAATGTCAGTGAGCTTTCCGTGGCATTAAACATGTCTCAGTGACCACACAGACATCAGCATTCTCTGGGGTGACGAGAGCTTCTAGGGAGTGGTATCTTTTGTTTAGACTCCTAGCACTGAACAGTAATACCGTTAGATTTTCTTGGTTTTGATTTGCTATGTCAGAAGTACTTTCAGTTTGGCATTGGCTAAAAAAGGCACTATAGGGGAGCACAGTGTTTTAGCTAATATTTGAAAGCCTGGTGTGGAGAAGTGCAGACCAACCCTGGCAAAGCAGTATGGTCTGTTGACCATCTCCTTCCATTCCGACAAATATTGCACCCCCTTAGAATGACACCAGAAACCAAGCTGATTATTAATCAGTCACCTTTTGTTTGTATTATGGCATCATTTGGAGAAGGTAAAATGCTACTCAATGCTAGGCTCATACCAGCCTGGGACACATATTCCAAGAGCTACATGATGACTCTCATCATAGAGTCTAGGGAGATATGTCCCAGCTCATTTATGCCCACGTGGACTATGACTAAGTCATACTGGTACTGGTACTTGTAGTCAAAGTAATTAAATCAACATTACCATTTTACAACTTGGCGACTCGTATTCTTAACTGAACTGAAAACAGAATTGTGTGAACCATTTGAAGAGAAGGATACTATCTGGTTTGTTTGTTGCAGCTGTATTTTTTACTAGTTTGTGTGCATAATGTGGTAGATCCTCACCTCCGATGAGCAACTGACTGTGACCTTCTCTTTACTCAGCCTGGTGAGAGGGACATCACTGTGTCTCACAATGGAGCCTCCAATGACCAGAATGTTTGATCGTGTGGTGGCTTGCCTTATAGGCTTAGAAGTACAGACTCCATGAGATGTGTCTGTATGGGTTTATGTGGGTGTTATTTTGAAAGAGTGAATACAGGGCTGTTGAGTATTTGTTATGTGTACTTCATCTAGGAGGTCTTTGGGGTTTAGGAAGGTTACACTTAATTGCCTCAGCATATGTGAAACTGTGTGTCTGTTTTGAAATGTGTATGATGGGTGCAGTGTGTGCATTACTGACAATCTTACTGACATTAGGAGGTCTTTTATGTGACAGCTTTTCCTGCAGTGACATTGCTTAAATACATCTCCCACACACCATATCAGTTACTTTGAGAAGTAACTGTCGAACACAGTAAACATGAGACAATTTCTGCACTGCCTCAGGATGCCCATATCCACCAAGATGGTAATGGAGATAGTGAGAAAGTTCATATCCATGAAAACAGACCCTTTTTTATTGATTAGACAGTTAGAATGAGAATATAAAATAGTCATGAGTATCTGGTTTGCAACTCTGGGGGCAGTGCTTGTTGCTGCAAACTAGTTGTCCTGTGTGTAACTAAGTACTGGTAAAATTTCAAGGGTGCTTTTACAAGAAAAATATCAACTCAAGGTGTCTGAGTCTAAACAGGACAATGCCAAACAGTTGGGGGAAACTAATAAGAAAACCCTGATGATTTGTAGTTGAAGTATGTAGGCAGATATTCTGAAGTTAGACACAAGTCAAGCAGTACTTACTGAAAAGAAAGAATTAGTTTGTCAAGAATGATGAAAAGAGGGGAGTCATCTGAATGGCTACTGCCTGGCTATTACTACTGCTGGTCTGACCACAGCTTCACATTGCTGAGATACAATGCACCTTTGCTTTTTCTCTCACCAGAAGCAAAACATTAGCACCAATCCCAAGAAAAGATAAGAAGCAGGCCACAGCCTGTTTGGTGATCCACATTCTTGTCCTAGATGATGAAAGGATCTGTAGACTTGTTGTAGCTTTTCCCTGGTAGATGCCTTGAATAGCAACCAGACCAATATAGAAGGCCAAACACAGACAGTCACTGCCCAATCAGAAATATTCAGAAATCAATGCACTCTGCTCCTTCTCTCACCAGCAGCAACATATAAGCAGAAATTGCAAGCTGGTGCATACAAAACAGTTATTAAGCTTTCTACTGATCAGCAGTCTCCAGTAAATAATGTCCATGTGCTGCTTCTCTCATCAGGAGCAAAACAGAACACTAATCCCAAGATGACTGACAGGGAGAATGTGGGCTCCCCAATAACTGGTGGTCTTGGAGTAGATGTGGCAGATTTTAAATGTAAGATGGAAAAAATGGGTTCATATCCTAAGAGCTGCAGTGTGCACTAGGCAGTTATGTATAAAAGAGGGGTTAAGTTAAGCTTTAGCTATATAAGTGAAGAGCGACTAATTTTAAAAGAGCAAGATAGATTGGAATGGGGTGAGCACTTTGTATTCTGGTTCTATGAAATACAACGGGATGACCAATAAATTTGAAGGGGGGTGATTTCACAAAATGATAATTTTGCACTTATTCACAATCACCGATGAAAAAGGAGATGGAAGGAGCTATGTGGTCAAATTAACATAAGGGAGAGGCAACTAGAAAGACAGTTGAATTTAAAAACACAACATCCCTTTGGTAGGAGGATGGGGAAAACTTGAGTTCTGTGACTCACAAAAAACACAGATGTGGTCTTTTTCCATGTTTGAATATAAAATTAAAAGTAGAATAGAAGTAAAACACAGTGTAAAGAAAATAAAACACAATATATAAAATAGAAGAGGGCAATGAAAGTACAAAATACAAGAAAGCAAAATCAAACCAAACGTAAAGTCATTTGTGGCTGGCTAACTACTGCAACAAGTAATAACCATTCTGGCTATTCAGGTTGTGTTCCTTTCATTGTATAACCAGGATACATAAGAATTCCTTGTCTAGTGCTAACAAAGGGTGCTTTCCTTTTTAAGTCATGGGCTATATTTTACACTTCTTTCTGGTTCCAGTTGAAATGTCCTCTTGTTGTAAAAAGTTAGTGGTCTTCTCCTGCTGTAAGTGTAACAACTGAATTTTAACACTGCACATTCACATAGCTTAAAGAGGTAATTCTCTGCACATTATCTGCTTCACAAGTTGGCTGGGAGTAAAAGGAGCCTACTTAAAAAGCATAGACGAGTGACATTTATAACAGCATAGGTGGTCTATAAATGATATTACAAGAAATGATCTTCAGCTACACATTGTTAACAACTAACTGTCTGTACAGTACTAAAATTTACAGATTAAACCCTACCAGCTACTTCCCAGGACAGCATCAGTAAATGAAAACCCTTGGCATCAGGCATGATGTGCATTTTTATAAATGAGGTTATTTAAATCTGCTGAAGTTTACCACAAAGTCACATCAAGGCTAGTTTTCATGAACAATATATTTCATACTTCGTTATTTTACTTACCACTTAATTGATATATGTTGTTGTTTTTACTAAAGTTGAAACAGTAACTTAAGTATCCAACCTGAGAGGGCAGAGCAGGCTGGAAAGATAGAAACAGCACACATTCATAGCTCCATACCCCTGGATAACATTTAGAAAGTAAAAAAAAAAAAAAAAAAGTCTCTATGAACTGCAAAACGTGTTTATTTTATTTATTTATTTTTTTTACAGAGAAAGTCCAACTGGGTACATTTCCCATTTTCTGTGGAGGCACAAGAAGAAAAGCTCCAAGAAACAGTAGATGCAGAATTTTATAAAGTTTAAACAAGCTCTACAGAAAGCTGAACACACAATAGTGGAATTCATTAAAATGGAATAAACATAAAATATCACAAAAAATATAAATTGTAATAAGTTCTAAGTGACATTGGAGCGCCTAACCACCAAAGCAGAAAATTTTCATTACAGATGTAGTTTTAACTAACAACCAGAACAATGCAAAACACACATAGGAAGGGAACTTTGTTATCATCAGTACAGAAGGAATGAAGAATCTGCAACCTCTCTCTAAGACAGATCTTCTAGTGGCTGAACCAACATGAACGAATCAGAGTGCTAGCCTGGAAACTGGACTCCCTCACTTTGTTAATAAACAAAATGCTGGCTGATACTGTAGAAATAAGACACAGGTTAACTAAAACCTCTGAAATAGTAAAAATCTGTTAGCCAACATAATTTTATTGGAGTCTGCTTCTTTTATGCAAGGTAGCAGGCCTCGGGAGGTTCTTGGTGCAGTGACAAACTGTGAAGCAGCCCTACTGTGTATCCAATAGACAATGGACCATTTAGAAAATAAAACAATTCACAGCAACTAGAAACCAGCAGAACTGTTGGAGAGAACTGAAAGCAACAACTTATTAAACTTTCTACAAGAAAATAACCTAAGACTACCCAGTGGAATGATAATGAAGGACCCCATACATATCTTAAGTCACCTCCAAGACCTAGCCTACCCCTGCATAATGTAATCTTCTGATGCTTAACTTTATTGACAAGGAGATGATACCCAATGTGACTAAAGAAAGCAAAGAATTCATACTGCGTGGTCAAAATGGTTAAATATTTCAAGATTAGACCACCCTAAGACTACCCAGTGGAATGATAATGAAGGACCCCATACATATCTTAAGTCACCTCCAAGACCTAGCCTACCCCTGCATAATGTAATCTTCTGATGTTTAACTTTATTGACAAGGATATGATACCAAATGTGGCTAAAGAAAGCAAAGAATTCTTGCTGTGTGGCCAAAATGGTTAAATATTTCAAGATTAGACCACCCTAAGACTACCCAGTGGAATGATAATGAAGGACCCCATACATATCTTAAGTCACCTCCAAGACCTAGCCTACCCCTGCATCATGTAATCTTCTGATGCTTAACTTTACTGACATGGAGATGATACCCAATGTGACTAAAGAAAGCAAAGAATTCATACTGCGTGGTCAAAATGATTAAATATTATAAGATTAGACCATATAAATAATACAGAATAGGAAATATTTGGCTGAAGAAAGGATTCTGCTGAAGGAATGCCATTTCAATCCTCGTTAAAATATCTGGCTATACTAACTGTGAGGTGGCAATTACAAAATGTGGAATTTGGAACCTCTGACTATGCCACATTCTTTTTGTAGAACAATATCTGTTTACTACATCTTCCAAACTTGTCAACGATATACCTACTACCACCTGCTTTCATTAGTGGCTGTCCACTTAACAACCTGCTGCAATCATGACCTATAGCTCCAGGGAGGGAGAAAGGCCCTTCTGAAAGCCCAAGCAGCATGGATGTTAAGCCAATCAACACTAGGAGTCCCATTAGGCTTCTAAGGAAGGAGATCAATAGACAACTTTTAGGAATATTCATTAGGAACATTGCTGAAACCAGATTGAAATGGAGGCTCTGGCCCCTGCTCTCCTATCAAGTAATGAAGAAAACAGTCTTTTAACACCTTTTTCACAAATACTCTCCCATCCTTTTTTCATGGGACCTGCAGCTATGACAGGATCGGAAACAGCTACCTACACCAAGAAAGCAAACACTTAAGGACAGTACAGCCAGAACTTGATTATTTTTTTTCTTTTTTGCTACTCAGGCTCCAATTCCAGATATTGAGTCTTCTGACACCTGGAGCACAAATGATTTGGTGAGAATCAATACCATATTATAGGTATTTTTAAATTAACATAGTGCACTAATGCTATTTCAGAACATGAACTGAGTTTTATAAATTCTTTCTACTTGCTGTTGTACAGTAAACACATTATCCACTGTTTAACAGTCTAAATAATTACACTCCTTAAGCCCATTTGATGTTACATAAATCTTTTTCCTGCCTCCAGCTGTTACAAGGTGATGGAACTGTAGTCAGTTCACTGTATGAGTACCTTTGATTGTTTGTGACACCTTGTTTTCCATTTGTTTTAGTTTTATAGGGTCTGAGGGTGTCGTGTTGTGTGTGTATTGCCAGCTACCAAAGCTGGAATATTAATTCTAAGTGATTTGAACTCTTAAGTTAAGTGCAATGTCACTCAATCTATATTAAGGAAAGACAAGTCTAATGTAATATTGCAAGAAATAAAAACTGCATGTTGGTATAGAAGATGTTTGCAGTGCTTCTGATGCCATCCAGTAATGAGGAATCTAGCTCCATCCTCAAAAAGGGAAGAGGTATCTATGTTAATAGTACTGCAAGTCTGGACATTATCAACTCAATTAAAGATTCTGAAAGTAGTCAGGGACAGTTGCATGCTCACACCAGTCACAGTAAATTAAGTATTGTCTACAGACTCAGCAATGACACTCCACACTTTCATGCTAACTTCTTTCACACCCTGTGAGATTTTAACACTAATAATGTCTCCATTCGGGGGGGGGGGGGGGCACTTAAATATAGTCCTCACTTCCATTTCATACAGAATAGTTCCCAATTCTAAGTGCCATGCTAATGCACAGATATATTACTGATAAAATTACAAAGACAATGGAGGCTTTTTTTATGTCGCAGACCCAGGTTATACACTGGTATTCCTTCCAAACTACTTCAATAGCAGATTAGATGGATGGGAAACAGAAAATACACCCCTGTGATTCCACCTGTGTCCTTGCTGGATAGGGGCTTTGGGTGATGACTTGTTTAAATATGGGCTAACTCTTGGCTAGGCTTATAAGGGCCTCAGGACCAACAGCCTAGTGACCTCCTATGATTAGACTATTTTCTGTATATGTGAAGAACAGTGCAAGTGATTCTACGACAACTGCATCTTTCCCTGTGAGCTGGAGACTTTTCCGACCACTCTATCTGATCATGAGGGTCCACAGCTGTCATTCTCTCTAGGAGGAAATAACCCCCCCCCCAAAAAAAAAAAAATGAATATTGGAGAGTGTATCAACTTACACTGGATGATCCAGATTCTGGGACTTTGATAAGTTTACCTGGAATCCCTTATAATCTTATAAACTAAACTGAAAGGGCATATGCACTGCAGCTGAATCACAATTTATAAGCAAATGGTATCAAGTTAAATGACATAGAAGAACAAGCCTTACACATCTTCATCCACTGCAGGGGAAATTTGCTTTAACACAAAGTCCTACTAAGTTAATATAAGTCCAGTAAGCTTATAATGCACCTAATACTACAGAAAAGAACAAACCTGTATCTTAAGAGGGCAGTCCTGGAATGTTAAGCCATGTCTGACAAGCTGAAGAAACTACTGGCGCGTGTACTGAAAAGGTGCCAGACAAGAACCAAAATGGTAAGCCTATGAACAGGGGACAAAAGCATCTTCCACCAGTGGATACTAACTTGAAACTCAAAAAACATTTCATTCTATATAGAGCAATCCTACACCTCTAACAACCCAAAGTGACAGCTGTTCATGCAACTTCCACAGTTCACTATTGCTGCACTCCATCCAGCCCCACATACAGTAGCTGACAGCATGTACGGAGATGTTAGTGATGAATAAGTATTAGCTATTATGGTCAATCCATAATGTTAATGCCCCTAGTCTGTCAGGACTGTACAAACTGCTAAAACATTCTCTGCTAACCTTTTTGAAATTACCATTTAATGAAATGTTCAAAACACACAACCTGCTTTTCTCTATTAAGGAAAGACATATCGCTTAGGGAAAACGATATGTCTTTCTCTATTAAGGAAAGACATATTCCCCAAGGGTCTATATTAGGTCCCCTTCTGTTTTCTTTGTTTATCAATGACCTACACCAAATAGTTCCACAAGCTACATGCATTCAATATGCAGATGATTCCACACTCATTTGCTCAGCCACAACAGTACCTAATCTTCACTCCCTTACACAACACATATTTAACTCCGTTGAAGAATGGTTTTCCCAACGCTGTCTCCTACTTAACCCCAAAAAAACCAAACTCCTCCTCTTTACACCCTCCAGTAAATCTCCTCCTATAGACTTTACAATAACATCTAAAAATGGCACACCTATATCTCAAGACCTCACGACTAAACTATTAGGAATTACCATAGATAACAACCTTAACTTTGATACACATATAAACAACACCTTGAAAAATACTAACAAAAAAATAGGCTCTCTCTACCGAATCAAACCTTTCCTCACTCCAGACTCTAGAATTACTATTGCTCAAACCCACCTTATCTCTCCCCTCCTCTATGCCTCCCCCATATTTACAAACCTATCAAAAAAAAATCTTCTGAAATTAGAGAACTCTTACCACAATATAGCAAGATTTGCTACAGGCAACCCATTCAAAACCCACCATTGTATCAATCTAAAACTACTAGGCTGGCTTGAATTTCAGCACCAGCTTAAAATCAATCAATTAACCATTGCCCATCAAATTCTGCATCAACCTGACAAAACACCTATACTATCTACCCTTATCCACCCCTACCATAACCTAAAATCCCTAAGATCTGCACACAAACTACTTGTAAATATTGATAAATCAAACAACAAAGCTGGTGACTCCCTCTTTTCCAACACTGTTGGAAAACATTGGAACCTGCTCCCCTCTGAACTTACCACTATTCCCTCTAAATCTCTCTTCAAAAAGAAAATTAAACTCCACCTCAAATCTCAATGGATGTGCCCCTGCACTAATCCTGACTAATCACTCTATGCCATCAGACAAATCCCTTCATCATGAAACCCTACTCCCCTCTTATCTTACTCACTCTCCCTTTTCAACCTCCCCCTCAAAAAAAAAAAAAAAAAATTTTTTAAAATGTAAAATTTTTTTATGATGTTAACTGTATAACCTGCTTGTAATTTTTTTGGCTCAATTTGTGTGTACTCTTTGCATATTGTTACCCTTACTTTCTTGTAATATCGCAAATGTACTTCTTCTTAAACTCTGGAGCTTAACTCCTCGGGCCTCTACTGAAAATGGACATATATCCAGCTAGACTAGCCCGGTCAACAAATGTAAAATAAATAAATAAATAAAATATCGTTTTCCCTAAGCCTGGCAAGGATTATCTTAAGGTGGAAAATCATTGCCTTGTTTCACTCATAAATGTGGAAGCTAAGCTATATGCTAATATCCTGTGAAGTCATATTTTGTTGTCCTCTATCACTTAGCCATGAACGGGTTCTCTAAAAGGCAGATCCAGACAAGATTATCTGAAGGCCCTAAGCTCATTAATGCAGACACAAGTATTAATCTAACCTGCAGTAGCAGACTCAAAGATTTTAAAGAAACTCCACAATTAATAAAATGGAACTACCTTTAGGATGTGCAAAGAATATCTGTTTTTTCACATGAAACTTATTAAAGCAGTATAAATCCTACATTCTGACCTCTTTGTAAGGATGTTATCAGGAACAAGTATTTCACCTCCCTTCCCAATATCCAGAAACACAAGGAAAGACCACCCATTGACTTCCATCCGTTTCCTATTAGAAATCAAGCCATTAGTCCAGAGAATAAGACAAGTACCAGAACTTAATGACTGGAACTTATTGCAAGAGGAAACTAGTGTACTTATGCTGCTAATGACAGCCTGATAGTTATAGAAGAACCTCAATATGACATACCAAAACTGACTCCCCCTGCCTGGCTTATTTTAACAACCGTCATGGTTGAAAGTGAATAATTTCAAAATATGAAGCATTTCCCGTTAATTTCATTGCAAAGGAAACTGAAGTAGGATTATGTAAGTTTCCCCTTTAAATGTTGTCCCATTAACCTCATTACCTAGGGGCTAAGTTGAACCCTGACCTTAATGCCATGTTAACACTAAACTTATAGCCCCTATAACATTCACTATGCACCCAAGTCCATTTCAGGTGCAAATTAAACAAGCCTTACTGGGGAAAAATCATGATTTTTAAATCATATTTACCTCAAAGTATATGTTTAACATCATATTCCTACACGCTCATCCAATAAGTGTTCATACAAAATTCAGAAGCAAGTACAGCAATTCATATGGAATAGTTGCTACTCAAAACCCCCTATTTAATTCTACCCCTGTAAATTTGGAGGTGGAGGAAAGGTGAACCTAAAGAAAATGGCATCAGCTATAGTTTTACAGCATTTCCTAGCCGTAACAGTAAACATGCCTCAACAATGGTCTAAACAAGAAGCGGTCATGCTAGACAGCACCTCACACAGGTCTCACACCTGGTATATAACATCCCTTCCCATATACCTTAAGGGTTGCTGTACCTCAGAGGTAACATTCAAAACCATGAAAAAAAATTAAAGAAAGCGATCCGTAATACCTTAGTATGGGGATGTTAATATCTATTTTCATGTCACCCAGAACTAAAACTACACCATTTCATATTTGGGGAATTAAGATTAAGACATAATATTGTCATATCCTGGGTATTATTGGCTAGATTTGCAAAGGCTCTTGTCCCATTAACCTAGTAATCACCTATGAACCTAATAAAATAGTGATGCTAAACTTTAGTGGTGAGCAACAGCATCCTGTACTTAAATCACTTAATCCAGACAGTAGGCAACACAATCATGCATGAGTCCTTTCACAGTTTGAGGCTGAGACATTCAAGGAAGTATCTAGAACTAAGCCATGCACTGTTTACCTCTCTCCAGATCATTCTTGTGTTCATTACCACCACTAACCTTAATAGACATAATAAAACAAAAAACATTCAACGTTCTCACAGGAATTCATTTATTAAGGGCTTTTGTCTTACATTAGAGAAGACTTCATTAGAATGAATTACATAATATAAAATGTTTGAATTAAATACAGTACCAGCAATAATCAGGTGACAATAGCCTAATCATCTGCCTGAAATATTGTCCTGCTTGCATTTTAAGATACTACTGATTTACAAATTTTCATTTAACTCTAGTGGCTTGCCGGATTATCCAGAATCTTGGAAAAGTGCATCCATGTTCAGCTACTCAAACACCCTCTCGATAACAATCTCCTCATTACTACCCAACATGGCATTAGGCCCCACCACAGCACTTCTACTACATTACAGTCATTTACACAAATAATAGCTGAATCCCGTAACAACAACCACTTTATCTCCAGTTTTTTCCTTGATCTTTCAAAGGTCTTTGATACTGTGTCTCATTCTAAACTTCTAACTAAACTCTTAGACCACCATCTCTCCACATCCTCCATCAGCTGGTTCTCTAGCTATCTCTCCTACAGGCAGCGATCTTTCTGCTGGCAAACTGTCCTCTCTCCATTCCTCCCTGTTAATACTGAAGTTCCCCAAGGATCAATTCTGGGCCCTCTCCTGTTTAATATATTCACTAATAAACTTCACTCTGCGACTAACCTCTCTACACTTCTACAGTATGCTGACGACTCCACCCTCATTGCCTCTGCCTACAACATCCCTGATCTACTAGCTATCACTCAGCAAACCTTTTCCTCTGTTGAAACCTGGCTCTCTGATAACCAACTCATTAAATCCAAAAAAAAAAAACCTCCTCCTCTTACTCTCTAAAACACTTGCTCAGCACAAAGCCCCTTTCTCTATATCCTCTCTCAACAACACCATTATTAAACCTGAACCCCATACTAAACTACTTGGAGTTGCCATTGACAATGAATTAAAATTTGATATTCATATAGGTTCATAGGTTCATAGGTTCATACTAGGCTATCTGCCCGAGGGCATTTACAAGCCTAGCCCATAGTTTTGTGGCTTACGCCACCCCTTTAGTATGAGGAACTATACCCATTATTTTGCTGTGCCTATTCATATTCAACAAAGTATAAAAAAGACCCACCAGAAACTTGGACTTCTCTTTTGTAATCAATAATTTCTGTCACCCTCCTCCAAACCCTGGCTCGCTCAGGCCCTACTACCAGCTTGCCTTCTTTATGCTGTTCCTGTCCTTACTCATGTTCAAACATCTCTTACCACTAAACTAGAGCAAACTTATAACAAAATTGCCAGATTTGGCGCCAACCTTCCTCACAGACCTCACCACTGTCTTGCCCTTAAGTCACTCCAATGGCCAGAATTCTCCAAACAGCTACTTAAACCCCAGCTACACATTGCACACACTATCTCATATGAACCCTGATTCTGTCCCTACATCTCTGATTTAGTCTCCTTCTATAACTCCCCTCGTCACCTCCGTACTGCCGGTAAACACCACCTTCAGTTATACAAACCAAACAAAAACACTGGTAAGACCCCTTACAAATACACTGTAGCCCATGCTTGGAAGTCACTCCCTCTCAAAATAAGAAGCATTCAACATAAATACCTGTTTAAGAATGAACTTAAACTTGTTCTCCTGATGACTTGGTCGTGCCCTTGTCAACCCCCCACTTGAACTAGTCTCCTCTCTTCTCATCTTATCTGCTTTTCCCTCGCAACTCTGTTTCCTCCTTCTACTTGCTCTAGCAAACTGTCTTCATACGGTACTCCTTGGTGTAATATTCTCTAAACCTTTTAATTGTTATTTGGCCTATGCTATACACTGTTCTCAAATTGTGAAAATTGTACTTAACTGTTATTTTCCCTGTGCATTGTACTGATGTGCACAAATTTTGACTTGCACTGTATTTCTGTGACCCTACTTTAATATTTTGTAAATGTCATACTTACTTGTATTATTTCTGCAGCTTTTCTCCTCGGGTCTACACTGAAAATGGGCCCCTGGTTCAGCTGGACTAACCCAGTTAACAAATGTCAATAAATAAATAAATTACAGCCATATTTGACAATATAATTTCCTAGTTTAAAGAAGGTTACACCATTCCCCACCTCTTTATTTTGAATAAACTTTTCCAAAACAAAAAAGAGAAATTAATTGTGATCTTTTACACTAAACTGTGTTTTGTCAAAGCATTAAGTGTGTCCTTTTTCTTAACAGCAAAAAATATGCTGATAAATACATTGCTCTAACCTACTGTCTGTTTCTCCCATATAAAATGCAGGGCATGATCTGCATGTGCAAAGTGGACTAACCCAGTCGTATTATGAACAAAATGCCCATTAAAAGTAAATGTGGTACTAAATGTGGTACTGTTAGTACTATCAATACAAATTTGCCTACATTAATGTATTTACACTGTTAAAATGCCCCTTACTTGAACATATCAGGATTGTGATGATGACATGTTATTCTCAAACTTTCGTTTTATGTTACACCCATTTTTTTAAAAACAAATTGAGGTACCTTCTTCACCTTATCCACTAACCCTTCTGGTTAGGTTGGATGTTGAAATATCCTCCAATGTTTATAAATAATGCCCTGAATATCATTAATGTCCATAAAAAAGGTAAACATGTAGATTTACAAAAATCCTTCCTGAACTTGTTGGCATTGCAACCTTGAAATGTATGTAACATAAATGGAGCAAAATAATCCACCACGTTTATCTTTATCTCATGGACAAATGAATACATTAATTCTGAAGGATATTATATAAACAGAAATATTTGTTTAAAAACTAAAATTTCATAGTAAAATATTTTATCCTCAGATATTACATGAGATAATCTTTCATACTGTCCCTAGACAATATTACACTTTACTTTATAAGTATGTGCAGTAAAAAATGCAAATAAGAATTACTGAAAGTGGGGTTCTGTATATGTCATATTCAAATTATTAGTAATCACATTCTTAGATATAGTTACACCTAAATAATTAATAAAATTAAATGAAAAATCATACATAAAATTTAAAACATCTGTTTTATTTTCTAAATACTTGAAAAATTAAGTTTTACTATCCCACAACAAAAAAATATTACCATAGTATTGCAAATATAAATGAACATGTGTATAAATATGTATTTATTTATTTATTTATTATCAGTTTGATTACCGGGGAAGTCCACTGGGCCAAGAAGTGCCCATTTTCAGTGGAGGCCCGGGGAGAAAAGCTCCATAAGCAATACAATACAATAATGGCTAAAATACAAGGGGAGAAAAGCTCCATCAGCAATTCAATACAATACAAAGTGACATGCAATACAATAAAGGTCAAAATGCAAGTTGAGAATAAGCTCCATCAGTAATACAATACAATAAAAGTTACAAAGTAGAACATTTTTTTTTTCCAGATGATTACAATATTTACATGTTTCTATTATTGTTCAGAATAAAAATGTTCTCATTGCTGGCAGTGTAACTAATTCAAACACTTTGCATAATATAATTTATTTGGATGAAACCTTCTTTAAAGTAAGACAAAATTGCTAAGTAAATTAATTCCTCTGAGAATGAAGAATGTTTTTGTTTTTAACCTGAAACTTATTTGCTTGATTGGGACTGTGGATAGCTTGTATTTGTAACCTTAATAGATATAAGAGAAACTCCTCTAATAATCATACTATTTAATCTATCAAATCAGCACAGCTGTATGCCATGTTGATTCTGACCAACAATATCCTAAGACCTAGTACTCAGGTTTATTAAGGAGAACTACCTTGGATTTTACATCTTAAATTCATTTATTTCACCAGCATCACAGCTCTGAGTATTACTAGGACTAAGAAGGCCCCTTAGTTGTGCAGCCACCACAAGACTGAAGCATCGAGGCAAATGGATGCTTGAATGCTGTCTTAGCAAAGTCTTCTCCAGCAATTCCTCTTGCTCAGTGTGACACCCCACCACTGGCATCAGTAATTAAGGAGCCTCAATTCTCACCACTAGCACCAGTGTGGGACATACATTGGGATGATGACAGGTACACACACAGTATTTCCAGATGCAGCTCTCTGCATCAAGTGTAATATCCCTCTAGAGCACACAGAGACCGCAGTCAGTCTGGGGATGGTTTGTCCCTCTTTCTCCAGACCCCCAATTAAACCCCCCACTGGCAAAGCTATAGGTTCATAGGTTCATACTACGCTATCTGCCCTGGGGCAATTATAAGCCTAGCCCGATTTTGTATGGCTTACGCCACCCCTTGATTTGAGTATACTGTGCCCTTTTTAAGGTTTAGTTTACTGTGCCTCTGTCTAATAGTGACACGGGAGTAATCCCTGGGACAAACCTACGATCCCCCATCCACTTATCAAGATTCCTCTTGAAGAGATTCAGTGAGGTGCTCTGCCTCACATGAACTGGAATTCTATTCCAGAGTGAAGGGAGCCTCTGGGTTATGAGCCTGTCCCTCCAGCAAGTTCTATTTATTTCTGTGCTGAGGTT
Organism: Protopterus annectens; assembly: GCF_019279795.1. NCBI lineage: Eukaryota > Metazoa > Chordata > Ceratodontiformes > Protopteridae > Protopterus > Protopterus annectens. The sequence continues at coordinate 1,560,184,591 of NC_056725.1, forward strand.
CAAGTCCCTCGAGCATGTGGCTCTGAGGGATTTAGATTTACTGAGGTGGAGCATGTCCATTAATTCTGGATTTGACATAGCTTTGTATGTCAGGCATAGATCGCCTCGAAGTAGGCGGTATGCAACTGAGTAGAGCTGGAGTTTTTTTAACCGAGCAGCATATGGCATCTGTTTGAGTCCCTTGATCCTCCTGGTGAGGTACTTTTGGGGTCTTTCTAATTGCTACAGGTGTCGGGTAAGGTACATCCCAAAGGGGGCATTGTATTCTATGATGGGCCTGATGAGGGATGAATAAAGAGGCACGATTACCTCTCTTGATCTAGATGTGAAACCCTTCGTGATGACGTGGGCTATGTAGAAGGTCTTTCTAACCACTTTGGCAATGTGGTTTTCAAAGGAGAGATTGCTATCAACTTGGGTCCCCAGGTCCCTAATAACTTTCTCTGTACTTAATGGGTTTCCGCCTATGTGGTAATTTGTGGGCACATTGTTTTTGCCAAAGGGTATAACTATACATTTTTTGGCATTTAGCTTTAAACCATGGCACTGGCACCAGTTATCTGTCTCTGTGAGACCTTTTGAAGGATGTTTGTGTCAGTTGGAGAGTTGATTATGGCACCCAGTTTGCAGTCATCTGTGAACTTGGTGAGCCATAGTCCTCCCACGTTTGCCTGTACCTTGGAAAAGTATATACCGAACAAGAGTGGTCCCAGGACAGAACCCTATGGGACGCCACTTGTGACCGGTTTCGAGTCTGACATGGCTCCAGCAACTCTCACTCTGTGGGTTCTGTCTTTGAGCCAGTTTGCGACCCATCTCGTGACATAGGGGTTTATATTTAAGCTGGATAGCTTATCTATGATACCCGAGTGGGGTATTGTGTCAAATGCCTTTGCAAGGTCCAGATAGGCTGTGTGGACTACCTTCCCTTCATCTATGGCTTTGGTGACTGTTTCAAAGAAGTCAACCAGGTTCAAAAGGCAGGATCTGCCCTTGACAAAGCCGAACTGGGTAGGATCTAGTGTCTGTAGATCCCCAATGCCTTTGTTTATGAGCTCCATGATGATCCTCTCCACAGCCTTGCAGACTAAGCTAGTCAGGCTTATGGGGCGATAGTTTCCAGGGTCCGTAGAGGCTCCACCTTTGTGGAGTGGGACCACTGTTGCTGTACGCCATTCTGTGGGCACATATCCTGCAGTGAGGCTGAGATTGTATAGCTGTTTTATTTGAGGGATTAGTTCCTCTTGGAGTTCATGTAGGACGCAACCTGGGACGCCATCTGGTCCCATGGAAGCAGTGTTTTTTGCTTTGGAGAGGGCAGCCTTCACCTGAGCATCTGAGATGTTTGGGAGGCAGCCCTCTGCCGGTATAGATACTTGCTCTTTTGGGGGGGAGGGGGTGGAGAAGTTTGTACTGAACCTGTCTGCCAGGATATTGGCGATGTCTGTGGGTTCAGTGTATTTTTTGTTGTTTAGAATCAACTCAGAACATGTCTGGGAGTTGCATCCCAGGTTTCTAACATAACTGAAAAAGCCTTATGATTGTCTTTGGTGTCCTGTGCAATTTTTCTCTCGAAGCTGGCCTTGGAGGATTTTATGAGGGATCGTAATTTTTTGCTAGTACTGATCAGAGATGCCTTCCCTATTAGGGATTTTGCTCTATCATGTAGTAGCTTCCTCCTTCTGTTGTACAGTTTATTTATGGTAGGGGTCCACCAGACTGGACGCCTGCCTTTGGATGATTGGGTCTTGGTTTTGTTTGGGATAGCATGATCCATGCATTCCTGGAGATGTCCGTAGAATGCATTTATATAGGATTCTGCAGTTTGGGCCGTAGTTTCTACTGGCCCTGGGGCCTTGAAGGATTCCACTTCGGTTTTGAGAAGTGAGAATTTCGCTTTTGAGAAGTTTTTCACTGTGGTTTTCTGGGCTGGGGCTGGGGTCGGGATGTGGACATCCAGTGAAATTAATTTATGGTCTGATCTTACCAATGAGGGATATACTTCTGGTGTGGAGCATAGAGTCCCCATGTTGGTAATGATCAGGTCTAGTATGTTGTCCCCTCTTGTGGGAGTGGTGACTAGTTGTTCCATAGCATTTGAGTTTATAATTTCCAGGAATCTTTGGGCTAAGGTGCTGGGGCTTGAGTAGTGCTCCCAGTCAATGTTTGGGTAGTTGAAGTCGCCCAATATAATGGTGTTCGTAGAGATCTTCATGTTCTCAGGGCCTTAAAGAAGCTGATAAGAATGTGGCTGGTGGCATTGATAACTACTAGAGTTGAGATCTCAGCTGAGTGGCCAAACTAAGACCTCCAGCATCCTTTCTGTCCAACCAGTGCTTCATTTCCCTGCCAAAGTAGCTGCCACACACAGACACAGACACACACAGACACACACACACACACACACACACACTTTGAGGGTTGATTTATACACAGACACACACACCTGGGAAAGGCTGCCAGAGGTTTACTAGCTATGCCCCCTCCTGCCCAGACTATAAGGTAGTTATCACTGCACCAGCCACGTTCTTATCAGCTACTTTAAGGCCCTTAACAAAGGGTGTCCAATCTTACTGTGTAATGTTACTATCAATACAAATGGAAGTTTGACCAAGAGCAAGGCTATTAGGAGTGGCCTACACAGTGTCATCACATAAATATGAAAGTACTCTCAGAACTTAAATATGTCTCACAAAGATCATGCACAATGAAAGTTTAAAATATATTTAATAATGAACAATAAAAAAACAAGAAAATACTCAGTATATAATCACAGGAATATCAGAGTTCAAAATCACAGGAAATATTTAAAACAACATTGCAGAACAGTCTCAAATAAATAAAGGACACATCTAAAGTATGCCTCACTATACTCTTGACTGAATCTAAGAGAATTACTATATCCTAGTTAACTTGTTTACAGAGCAAGCAAGGCAAGTGTGGTGAATGGGTCTTCTTGTCAGGTCAAAGACAAAATACAGAATACTCAGTCTCTCTCAGAGACTTCTTAAATTAATATCTCAAATATTACTGCTGGTATAGCTTGCAGGATGACATCACTTCTTGTCATCTGACTCTATTCCGTGTAAAACCCCCACTGATACAGCTGGTAGCATTTAGCATCTACCTGTGAAAATACATAGACAAGGCTTTTAGATCTAAGACAGATCCTGGAAGTCATAAAACAAGAAAAACACTTCCAAGAAAATTCAGTGAACTTCTAGTTCTAGACATTGTGTCTGTTACTGCACTGAAACTGAAATACAACATCCTTTTTATGGCATGTTATAAAGTAATTTAATTTCAACTATTTTTATGAAGTTTTGCAAGTTAACCGTCTGTATTCCAGTTTCCCCTTTTAAAATATATACATCTAAACAGTTACAATAGTGTATGTACATTTCTGTTCTGTTCCAGTAGGGTACACTGTGGATACATTTTTAAATCTCAATACTTTACAACCCTTGCAACACACACTTCTGTACCAGCAGTTTAATATACACATATCATACAGTTCTAATACATTTGTAACATAAGCATATGAATCATGTCAATATTCGCAGATGACATACAATTATTTACAAAATTCCATACAGCTGGTCTGGCAGTATCTCCTTTCGTGACACTCAGGATATAAAGCCTCACCAGAAAATTACAGCCACAAATTCTGAGACTGCCAGAGTGTTCATCCTATAAGGAATAAAGTGATAGACCTAGTTAAATGTATAACAGAGATCAGTGTTCCTCAATCCTGAAACTATGGACACCCTTCAACTTGCACCCAGCAAATCTCTTAGTGTTCACACAGAGCATTTGATTTATACCATATCAGTGATCATCAGGTCTTGTATTGTGTTTGAATAGAAGGTCCTCCCAAACGTACAGTCATAAAAATGATAGCCTATCTAATTAGATAAGCAAATCTAGTAAGGCAAGAGTGATATGTCTCTAAGATATGGTTCATTTCAGATCTGCTCAGTTCGTTAAGGATAGCTGCACTACTGTGGAGCAAACTTTTGCATTTAACAGGGAAGAAGAAATCAAATTATTTTATGTTTAATTGTATATGTTTGTATAAATTATTTAATGACATTGCAGTGTAGTACATCTATAGCTTGTTATTGTAGCATCTGCTACCAAACCTCTACATTCTGTTGTTTAGATAAGGTTGTATGTTTCAGAAACTGAAGTGCAAATAATGTTTTTCCTTCTGTCAAAGATACTCTCAAAAATCATGTTCTAATGTCCTGCTATCCTTTGCCTCACATTCTGACAAAAATAAAAAAAAAAACAAATAGATGGCAGAATATAGATATATAGAGAGACAGATAAACCACGTAAGGCCAAAAGTGCATTTTCTCACTCATCTTCTCAGTATAACAACAGACCTGACCCAGGAACTGTACATGTAAGCTAGATTACAGTTCACAAAATGAGAGTCACTGGCCATAAGCAGATTTGAGCTCAGCAATTCAATCAGATATCTGCTTGATGCAAAAAAAAACGTGTCAGTTCAGAGTAGACAGCCTTGTAATCCAGTACTATATGCTAATACATGGAGCTTATGAAGTGGCCCTGTGTATGTGAAAATCATACTGTTAATCTGAACAACAAAATGTACTTTAAGTGTGCATCTCTGTCTCTCTGTGTATATATATATATATATATATATATATATATATATATATATATATATGTGTGTGTGTGTGTGTGTGTGTATTTTCACACACACACACACACACACACACAAACACATACACATAGATGGCTCCTAGTCTGAATATTGAAAGTACATTTAATCAAAACACGAGTGAATTCAGTTTAGCGAAAGTGCATTTTATCAAAAATGCACTTGCGCAAAAAAAAAAAAGAAAAAAAAAACGCAGTTTGAAAGTAGATTTAGTTGTAGATCAACATGTAGTGTTGATTGTACAACTAAGCAAACTGTTGCTTAGATCGTGGTACAGCAGGAATAAGGGAATCTTCCCTTTTCCCCACTGTATTGATATTTGGGAGTTTGAATATTAAAGTAGGGGTGTGTGGGGGATGTGAGTAGTGTTTTATTGTGTATTTTTTTTTGGCATGTTGTTTTTCTTTTTTTTGAGAAAGTGCATTTTCGATAAAATTCAATTAAGTTCACTCAAGTACATTTCGCTGAAACGTACTTTTGATGTTACAACATAAATCCATATATGTGTATTTATATATATATATATATATATATATATATATATATATATATATATATATATATATATATATATATGGGTCTGCTATATAACTTCGAAACTACACTTCTTCGAAATTACACAGTAGATCCTGGATTACGCAAAACTGCACTAAATCAAAAGTGCATTTTCGCAAAACCCGCTTCAGTGAACGGGCTACATACTGCAGTTTAGTGCAATAGTCACGGACCTAAGGGTTAGGGCATGGGTCATGGTAAGGGGATATCTAGTAGGGCTATCTCCTTACCATGACCCATGCCCTAACCCTAAGGTCTGTGACTATCACACCACAGTGGAAGACATAGAACGTTTTCCTACTGTCCTCCACTGTGGTGCGATAAGTTTGCAGAAGCAGTGTTCGCCGATATGCACTTTTGAGTAAGTGCACTTTTGCGGAACACAGGGTCTGCTGTATAATTTTGAAGAAGTGTATTTTCAAAGTTATACAGTAGACCCCATATATATATATATATATATATATATATATATATATATATAGATATGGTTCCACTTCATAATATTAGGTTCATAGGTAGGTACTAGGCTATTGACCCTAGGATCTATATAAGCCTAGCCAAAGGTACCCTGGCTTTTGCCACCCAAGAAAATTATTCTCCTGTACCACTGTCAAGCAGAGCCACAGAAGTGATCCCCAGGGTGAATTTCCTATCTCCCATCCAATCATCAAGATTTTTCTTGAACAGTGCTAATGAGGAGCTTTGTTTGATATAAATAGGTAGTTCATTCCAGAGTATGGAAGTCTCTGGGACAGGAATCTATCCCTCCAGCATGTTCTGTTTATTGTGGTGACGAGGTTTAGGTCCCTAGACCATGTAGCTCATAGGGATTGGGATTTCTTTAAGTGGAACATGTCTAAAAGCTCTGGGTTTGACATAGCTTTGAGTGTTAGGCAGAGATCACCTCTGAGTAGGCGATATGCAACGGAGTAAAGCTGCATTTTTTTGAGACGGTCTGCATAGGGCATCTCTTTGAGGCCGGTAATCCTCTTTGTGAGGTATTTCTGTGGCCTTTCCAGTTGCTGTAGATGTCTTGTGAGGTACATACCAAAAGGGGCATTGTACTCTATAATGGGTCTAATGAGTGATGAGTAGAGGGGAACAATGACCTCTTTTTTCCTGGATGAGAAACCTTTTGTGATGAGGTGTGCCACATAGAAAGATTTCCTGACTACTGTGGCGATGTGATTATCAAAGGAGAGACTACTGTCCACCTGTATCCCAAGGTCTCTTATCACACTTTCGGTGTTAAGTAGACTGCCACCTATATGGTAGTTCATGGGTACTGAGTTTTTACCAAAAGGAATGACAATGCACTTTTTGACATTGAGCTTGAGGCCATGGCTTTGACACCAGGCATCTGTCTCAGCAAGGCCCTTTTGTAGGATGTCCACATCTTTTGGAGTTTTGAGTATGGCTCCTAGTTTGCAGTCATCTGCGAACATCGTTAGCCAAAGACCTTCTGTGTTGGCCTGTACTTCAGAGAAGTAGATACCAAACAGGAGAGGACCCAGGAATGAACCCTGTGGTACTCCACTTGTCACTGGTCTGAAGCTGGATTTGGAGTCTGCTACTTTCACAGTGTGGCTTCTGTCAGTGAGCCAGTTGGCAACCCATCTTGTGACATAGGGATTTATACCTAGTTTAGTGAGTTTATCTATAATTCCAGAGTGGGGGATGGTGTCTAAAGCCTTGGCAAGATCTAGATAGGCTGTGTGAACCACCTTACCCTCATCTAGGGCTTTGGTGACTGCTTCAAAGAAGTCTTTCACGTTTAGGAGACATGATCTGCCTTTTACAAACCTGAACTGGGTGGGGTCCTGAGTTTGGAGATTACCAATGTCATTGTTTATAAGTTCCATGATGATACGCTCCATAACCTTGCAGACCAGGCTCGTTAGGCTAATTGGGCGGTAGTTTCTGGGGTCTGTCGTGGCTCCCCCTTTGTGGAGTGGGATAACTGTCGCTGTGTGCCATTCAGTGGGCACATAGCCTGAGGTGAGGCTATGACTGAACATAGTACTTAGGTGGGGTGCCAGTTCGTTCTGTAGTTCACGTAGAACACAGCCTGGGATGTCATCAGGTCCCATGGGTGCTGTGTTCTTGGCTTTGGATAGTGCGTTTTATACCTGTGCAGCCATGACTACAGGATCTTTGCATTCTTCTGGTATAGAGATGGGCCCTTTAGGGGATGACAGAGGGGTAAAGTTAGCACTGAACCTATCTGCCAGGATGTTGGCAATATCCATTGGTTCTGTATATTTAGTGCCATTGTGCTGTAACTCAGAGCAGATCTGAGTGTTGCCATTGAGATTCTTGACATAGCTATAGAATGCTTTGTGGTTGTCTTTAGAGTCAGTGGCGATTTTGTTTTCATAACTAGCTTTGAAGGATTTTATGCGGGATCTCAGCTTTGTACTGAAGCTGACCAGGGAGTTTCTCCAATCATGGGATTTTACTCTTTTTTGCAACAGTTTCTTTCTTCTGTTGTAGAGTTTGTTTATGGCAGGGGACCACAAGATTGGCTTCCTTTTTTGGAGGATAGCATCTTGGTTCTGTTAGGGATTGCACGATCCATGCACTCATGTAAGTGCTTATAAAGAGCATTTGTGTAGGATTCAGCAGTCATGCCTCTATTGTCCGTCAGCATGGGTGTCGTGAAGTTTGCCACTTCTGTCTTAAGAAGCGTGAAGTTGGCTTTGGAGAAATTTTTTATTCTGGTTTCCCTAATGGGGGTGGGGGAGGGATGCGGATGTCTAGGGTGATTAGCTTATGGTTGGATCTGACTAACGAGGAATTGACCTCTGGTGTGGAGCACTGGTTGCCCATGTTGGTAATAACCAGGTCTAGGATATTGCTGCCCCTGGTGGGGGTGTGGATAATTGATCCATGGCAGTGGAATTTATGAATTCCAGAAAACGTTGAGCACAAGAGTTGGTACATGACTTGTTTTCCCAGTTAATGGTAGGGTAGTTGAAATCACCCATTATTAGGGTGTTAGGTTGTACCCTAATATTTTCTAGTGTATTAAGAAATGAGGAGTGGGAATCCTGGGGCATGGTGGGGGATCTGTAGCAAGCTACAATTTGGATTGCGGTCTTGCCCAGAGTTAGTTGCACTTGGATAATCTCGGATGCATTATGCTGAGCAACTAGCCTGGAGGTGTGGATATCCTTAATGAATATGGACACACCTCCACCTTTAGTGTTTCGGTCTGAAAGGTGTGGTATGAATTATAGCCTGGTAATGCAGGGGTACTCTCTGGAGCCTTGAACCAGGTCTCTGTCACTGCACAGATGTCGATGTTCTCCATTTTAAGGAGTGCCTCGAGAGAGTGCATTTTGAGGTTTAGACTTCTAGCATTGAGTAGCAATACCCTGTCAGGGTGGTGAATTTGTCATTTGAACCTTGCACTATAGGGCTGGCTAGAGCCTTAGCCAGTATCCGGAATCCCAGGGGCGACAGGTGCAGGCCATCTCTGGCAAAGCATCGTGGCTTGTCGATCATGTCATCCCAGGCAGACAGATAATGGATCCCCTTAGAATGACACCAGAAGCTTAGCCAATTGTTGAAGTCAATCATTTTGTCCTTGTACTGTGGTATCATTCTGGGTGATGACAGGATGCTACTCAGGGCTAGGGTCATACCTGCCTGGGCTACAAGATCAGACAGCTCCTCCATGTCCCTTTTCATGTAGTCCAAGCAGGTACGTCTCAGGTCATTCACACCAACATGGACAATGACAGCCATATTTGTACTTGTTGTGGTGTGCCCTGAGTGCATGCATTATGTGGCGGATCCTGGCACCCGACAGGCAGCTGACAGTAACTTTCTCCTTGTTTAGCCTGGTGAGTGGAACATCAGTGTGCCTGACTATAGAGTCACCTATGACTAGAGTGTTGGGTACGTTGTTATGCCTTATGGGCTGTGGTTGAGTGGCACACTGAGTTTGTGGGCTATGTGCCATTTGGGTTGTGTTGGGGGGTGGAGGTTGCTTGTGTTTCTGCTTTGGAGGTCCCTGTTGCTTGGGCAGGTTTTTACTGAGAGCCTCAATGAATGTAGGTGTGTGTTTTGTGTTTCTATGTGTGTGTTTTGGTGGAGTAGGCTTTGAGGGACTATGTGCTGAGTGTGGTGTGGTGCAAGTGTTTACCTTCTCCTCTTGCCTGTCTAGTCCAGTCTTGGGTGAAGAGAGCTTTGCTTCCAGTTTGGCTATATAAGTGCATCTCTCACAGGTTGTAGTGTTGGGTGGTAAGAGGAGAGGGTTGTCTGTGTACATGAGGCAATTACTGCATTGCCCCAAGATGCCCAGATTCATCAGGTAGACAGGAGAAAACACCGGGAGCTGACCCTTAGACATGCCTGGATAGGTGCTTATTTGTTAAGTACTAGAAACTGTTTTCCTCTAGCCAGTGAGGAAAGTTGAGTGCTGTAGTAATTTGTAGCTTATTTGGTGCTTACAATAAGTTCTGAACAAGTGCTGAAACAAAAAACTTGCTAGTTCTAAGAAACAAAATTAAGCTAGAAGGCTTCCCTCCAACACAGAAAGGCTTGGGCCCTAGAAGCCTACAAATAGTCCTGGACACAGCAAATCTATATCCAGGCTAGACTACCCACAGGAAAGGCAGGAAACAAGCTTAGAAAAAGTTTTGTTTTTTTTTTAGTGGAAGGAGAGAAAGGAGTAGCAGAAACTAAGCTGATTGGCCTTCTAAAATGTTCTCCCTGTACTGGGTAGAATGAGGTAATGACACTAGACTGGGAGGAGGGTCCCAGATCAAATTTACACTAGGGGCGGGCAACTGCAAAGCCACCAACTATAAAAACACTATACCAACAGGGAGGGAGGGTAGGAAAGAAACTGCAGAAATGTTTCTCACAGCTGAAAAGCAGCAGTGAGCCTTTAAATTAAAGTTTTAAACAGCTGAATCAGCCTCTAGAAAAAAAGAGTTTAACTGCAACAAGTTATCAGAAACAAACAATCCAACAGATGCTTAATAAAAGTGGAC